>NC_142693.1:11700000-11857500 GCF_029641045.1 Salvia hispanica | reverse complement strand
TCGGACTCAGATCTCACATGCAGCTCCCGAAGGTCTTTAAGGCTTGTAATGGGGCTAGTGGCTTGTAGCGTTTGGGGTAGTTGTCCCTAAGGCTCTAAGTTCAAAAACTAATTTTTTATTTCGATGAGGGAGAACTGTGTGCATTCGGGCTTCTGGCTAGGGCTTCTTCTTCGGCCGGACAACTTCTGACATTGGCCTCCAACTGGTCAGTAGCTTCCTTGTGGCTTCGCCACCCTTATTCCTTCTTCCTCCTTCGTCTTTTTGTGGTCAAGTATCTGCGACCATTTTCTTCAATTTTCTTCTTTGTGGCTTTGCCACCCTTATTCCTTCTTTATTTTTTGGACCTGGAAATTCCAGATCGATTTTCTCCTTCTTTCTTTGCCTTTCTTTTCTTCAGCTGGTTCCTTTTGTATGTCCTCCTAGGCAGTTGCCTCCTTGCCTTATGCCTTGCACGCACACAGTTCCAGTGGCTGATGGGTTATTTCGGGGTATAAGTCAGGCTAGAAAATGGGGTTCTAAGGGTAGGGTTTTTTTTTTTTTTTTTTTTTTTTAGGGGGGTTTCCTACTGCCTTCAGGGTTTGCTACACGCGGTCACCTTGCCCTAGACATCATGTGGTAGCCTCTCTTCTCTTTTTTTTTTTTTCAGTATTTAGTGGAAAGTGGTTCCACCTTAGGCTTTTAACTCACCTTTTAAGAGGGCTTTCGTGTCTGACCTAAGGGTTGGGTTTTTCCTTCATACTCGCATCATCTATACTGACTAGGGGTTACTGGAGGGGGTGGTTTCCATTTTCCGGCATGTCTTATCTCCCTCAATTCCCCTCACCGTCAGTTCGAGGCAGTTGAGTTTTAAGCCCATTCATAAAACATAGCACATAATTCCTAGACCTAAACAAACCTAAAAAAAAAAAAAAACTAACATGTACTGACTCAAATAACACATATATACATGTCATACTGGCCATTTGCTCCCCCCTCTCACTTCACAAGTGTCTGCCCCAGATACGTGGCTAGTATGACGGAAACACACTTATAACAAACACATATTATATCTAAAAACTTCTCACACTTAGACTATGCAATAGGCTAAGTGGGAGAGTTTCAGATATAAACATAGATGTACAAAACAGAACAAAAATATTTACAAACATGAAATATAAACATATAAACTCCTCACACTTAGACTACGTAGTAGGCTAAGTGTGAGGTAACATGCTCACGACTAAACACATAGACAAACATTATAACATATGCACCAAAGAAAGACATAATAACAAAATAAAAGAGGCACTAAAAAAAATTAAAAAAGAAAAACTAACTGGTCAGTAGGGGTGGTTCGATCAGATGTTCCTCCTGCTCCTTCTTGGGGCAGGGTTCTGTGCAGGTTGGTCCGTTGGTTCTTCCTCAGCAGGTCCGGGTTGGTTGTCATCGTCCTCCTCTTGCTCATCATCTTCCTCTTCCTCAGGTCCGGTGGTTCCAGCATCTTGTCCTCCATGTCCGCTTGGTCCAGCTTCATTGCTTGCTTTTCCTCTTGCCAACTCCTTTAGTACGCTCTCCATCAGTGCTGTCAGTTTCGCCATCTCCGCCCGCGATTGTCTGTTTTCCTCAGCCAGCTCAGTCACTGCCCGCTCCAGATTCTCTTGCCTCAGTCTCTGCGCTTGGTCGATCGGGGCAGCTTGCACCTCCTGGCCTTGTTGTGCCCTTCCCCCAGGGGCTTCTCCCATTGGGTAGAACTGGGGTACTCCTTCTCTATAATATACCAAGTTGGTGCGGACAAAGAAGGGTACATCAAATAGGCCAGGAGCGTCGACCATGTACATTGGAGACAAGTCCTCTGCCTCCGTTACGATTATGTTGTTGCGCACAAAGGCTCCCAAGATGTTGCAGAGAGACAAGTTTCTGGCTGGGTAGGTGGCTATTAGATGGCATTGGTAGGCTGTCCAGAATCCCAAGTGTAGTTTTCTTCCACGCTTAGCACACCACACTAGGTACAATTCTGTCATGGACGTTCTGGCGGCTGAGTTACTCTGCCCCAGCAAGTTGTAGCCTAAGTAGAGCTGCACCAACCGTAGCATGGAATTGTTGAAATGGGTGGATCTGGATTTTGTGGAGGCGAACTGGCCAGCATTGGGGTGGGTTAACTCCTCCCAGGCTTCCTGGGGCTCAAAATCTATATGAAGCCTCGGTACCCCCGTCTCACGGCTTCTCCAGTCCGGCCCTATAGCCTCCTCCAGGCTACACATTCCCAATCTGACAGTCCACTCTATCAAACTCATCGACAGTTCACCACCGAATATCCTAAAGGAGATTGACACCTCGTCTAGGTCTGTGGTTACTTGGAACCTAAACGTGGTGAAGAACTCCTTCGCTAATCTCACAGATATCTCTGGGTCCCTATTCTCTAGCAGCCATTCAAAACCCAATGCTTCTATACTAGCCAGGAAGGAATCACGTACAGACAACTCGTCCAAAGAGGGTATATGGAGTACCTTTCCGCATTTGACTTGTTTGCTACTGTCATCCTTGTCGTCAAATGCGTCCTGAAGCTTTTGGGTGTCGAAGTGCTTCATGTCCTCCATAAGCTCATCAGTGAGCGTTACCCTCCACCGCCGGTATACAATCCTCTCTACCGGAGGGTGGACTAGTTCAAAGTGGTTGTCTGGGAGCTGCTGCTCGTGATAGTCTTCTCCTTCCAGAGAGATATCACTCTCTGAGTCAGAATCCTCGCTGGAAGTGTAGTCTGTGTCGCTTGATCTCTCTTTCTCTTCTGGCTCTCTGATCACTATGCTTGCATTGGCAGTGCGCTGCTTCTTCATGACTTGCTTTTTCTTGACAGGGGCCTTCCCCTTCCTCTTCCTTTCCTGAATGTACTTAGTCTCTTCGACATCCATTGGCTCTACTTCCTCGTCGGCTTGTGTTAAAGTGTCCTCCTGGGCGGTAGGCTCGGCCACCATGCGGGTACTAGTATCACTCCTTGCTGCCTCCTCCCGACCTACTGACTCTGATGCGAGGTCCAGACCCTCAGCCGCCTTGTCAGTATTTTCCTCCTGGTCAGTCGGCGTTGTTGATACTGTCCCTGTTGCCAATTGGGTGTCCTCCTGGCTAGCATTCGAGGGCTCCTCCCCAGGTTTTGTAGGAGTAGTCTTCTCGGCATCACTCGAAATCTCCACTGCATCTGCGGCGGTGTTTGCTCCTGCCTTGTTGGACGTCCACTTTCCCAAACATCTCTGTGACACTCTTTGGGGTTTCTGCCTTTCCGCCTTGGGGTCGTTTTTCAACACTAGCCTCCTCTTTACTGGTTTGGGTTTAGTCACTACTGAAGCTTTCCCTTGAGGTGTTTCTGGGTCTCGTCTCTCCTCTACTGACTGGTGGGCTACCTCTTCCGACCTTTCCGCTTTCTTTGTTGCTTCCTCATTCCCTACTGCCTGGGATGCGAGGTCCAGTACCTCAGCCACCCCTTCAGGGTTTACCACGATCCTATCCCCTTTGCCTAAAACTGCTTGAAATTCTTCATCTGTCATTATCCCTTGCTTCCTGGCCGTCTCGTTCAGATCTATCTCCTCCTCCGCTGCATCGATATCTGCTTCAGTGGCCCTAATCTCCTCTGCTTCATCCTTCTTGCTCTCGCTTGCCTTCCCTCCACCTTCCTTATCTTCCGTTTCTCTCCAGTTGGGATCTTGATAGGCGGAAAGAGGGCTGACGTCCAGCGGCTCTGTTTGGTGTGTGAGAGAAGGGTGGGAGGGTTCTGCTTGTGCAGCAATTGTTGGGGAAATATTTTCGGACGTCGGAACTAAGGTTTTTGGGGTGGTGGTGGGTGGATTTTCTGTGGTTATGGTTGGGGAAGGGTTTGATGTCGCCGGCACTCCTCCGGTTAAGCCAAATCCGGCTAGGGTTGCTGCCCAGTCTCTGTTGGGGTCCTGTTGGCTTAGAAACGCCGCCAATGCGTCTAAAGGAACCATCGCCGGAGTTTGTGTCGTCGGCGGTGGTTGTGCTTGTTGTGGGCTTGGCGGCCTTGATTCGGTTGCTGTCTGGGGTTCAGACGAGGCCCCGCCGGCGGTAGATGCTCGGTTGACGGTTGCTTTCTTCTTTGCCATGGCTGTGCCGGTGTGGTTTGCGGTAGTTTCTGTAGTGGGTGGTGGTTTTTCGGAGTGGGGGTGGTGGTTGTGAGAGAGAGAGTGCAGGTAAGGGTTTGTAAAGTGAAGGGGAGTAGGCGGTGGGGTGTTTTATAGAGGGGTGGGCAGTTGAGGGTTTTGACCGGTTGTAGGCGGTCGCTCGGTTGAGACGCTTCGTGTGGGAGGCGGTTGTGCTTGCTGACAGCCGATTGGACGTTGCTTATCACGTCCTTACCTCACGCGCCTCCCAGCCTCTGCACTCGCCTGCAAAGCTGCAACACGCCCCAAAATTCAAACTTTACTCAACTCCCTCTTCTCAATTAGCTAGAAATAGAAAAAGTAGATAAATGGCTCTTTAATATAATTCAAAGTTTCACCCAAGTGGCATTCTCGTGGTCAGTACGAACTCCGAATTAATATTTAAGATCCGAAAAAAATCTTTTTGTTGTTTTTCTTTCTTGACTTAAATTAAAATAACAATTATTTACAATATTTACATCCTTACTAAGGGTATTTGAAATTTTACCCGGTCAGTAAGTACAATACTATGCTGCTGACCAAGTGAAACTTCAAATCCCTTTCCTACTGGTCATTTAGATGCTCTTAAAGTGTAGTGGAATTTCTTCCACTACACACACCTCTTCATTTTCCCTATATATTTTCAATCTATGTCCATTAACGATAAAAGGTTCGGAGTTAGGGATACTCCCTGAAATCTCGACCGCTCCATTAGCACGTAATGCAGTGATAATATAAGGTCCTGCCCATTTTGATTTGAGCTTCCAGGCATCAGCTTCAATCTTGACTGGAAGAGTAGTACTTTCTGGCCAACTTGGAGATCCTTGGTTCTCAGATTTTTGTCGTGCCACATCTTTGTTTTCTCCTTGTACCACATGGCTGAGTCGAATGACTCCAATCTGAGCTCTTCCAGCTCCTGTAGTTGTAGCTTCCTTTCCTCTTCACAGGCCTTAGCATCCACGTTAACCTGTTGTACTGCCCAGTATGCTCGGTGCTCAATTCCCACTGGCAAGTGACACATCTTCCCAAAGACGATGCGGTAGGGGGACATCCCTATAGGAGTTTTGTATGCTGTCCGATATGCCCACAGAGCGTCTTCCAACCTCATGCTCCAATCTTTTCTGGAGGGGTTGACTGTCTTCTCTAAAATGCTCTTTATTTCCCTGTTTGAGATTTCTGCCTGCCCGTTGGCTTGGGGGTGGTAAGGACTGGATAGGCGGTGATGAACTCCGTACTTCTTCATCAATGCTTCGACCGTTCGGTTGCAAAAGTGAGTCCCTTGATCAGAGATGATTGCTCTTGGTATCCCAAACCGGCTGAATATATGACTCTTGAGGAACTTGGTGACTTCTTTGGATTCGCAAGTGCTTGTGGCCTTGGCCTCTATCCATTTCGACACGTAGTCGACTGCCACTAAGATGTAGGAGTTTCCATAAGATGAGGGAAAAGGACCCATGAAGTCCATACCCCAGATGTCAAACACCTCACAAACTATCACTGGAACTTGCGGCATTTCATCCCTTGCGGAGATTCCACCGGTCAGTTGGCAACGGTCACAACCCTTGCAGAACTCGTATGCATCTCTATTCAGGGTTGGCCAGTAGAATCCGCTATCTAGCACTTTTCTAGCAGTCTTCCTAGGTCCGAAATGCCCTCCACATGCCAAGGAGTGGCAATGCGTCAGTACATCCCGTTGCTCCCGGTCAGGAACACATCTTCTAATGACCTGGTCTGCTCCTGCCTTCCACAAGTATGGGTCGTCCCAGAAATAATACCTTGCCTCGCTCTTGATCTTCATCCTCTGAGCCTTTGTTACGTTTGGCACCATTGGCAGCTCTCCTGTTACCAAGTAGTTTGCCAAGTCCGCATACCAGGGTTCCTGTCCCACTTTCTCCTTACCCTTGGTTGTTGCGTCCTGACCAGTAAGTCTCATCACTTCTTCCCAATTGATCTTCCTTGCGGAGAAAATTACTTCGCATAAATGCTCTTCCGGGAATCGATCCCTTACATCTTCACTATTCCCTTCTTGTATTATTCTGCTCAAGTGGTCCGCTACCTTGTTCTCAACTCCCTTCTTGTCTTCTACCTCCCAGTCGAATTCTTGTAAAAGCAGCACCCATCTGATTAGTCGAGGTTTTGACTCCTTCTTCGCAATGAGATATTTGATCGCCGCATGATCAGTATAGACGATGACTCTGGATCCCAGTAGGTACTGCCTGAACTTCTCGAATGAATAGACAACCGCCAACATCTCCTTCTCGGTGGTGTCATAATTCCGTTGGGCTTGATTCAGGGTTTTTGACGCATAGAATATCACGTACCTTTTTCCGTCTATTTTCTGACCCAGCACGGCCCCCACTGCATAGTCACTAGCATCGCACATCACCTCGAAGGGGTGATCCCAGTCAGGAGCCTGAATGATTGGTGCAGAAATCAACTTTTCCTTAAGGAGGTTAAAAGCAGCCTTGCAATGCTCATCGAAGACGAATTCCACCTCGTTCTGGAGAAGTCTGGTGAGTGGTTGGGCAATCTTGGTGAAATCCTTGATGAATCTTCGATAAAATCCCACATGGCCAAGGAAACCTCTTATTCCTTTCTGATCAGTAGGGAATGGTAGTTTGGATATGACATCCACCTTAGCTTGGTCCACCTGGATCCCTTTTTCCGACACCACGTGTCCTAGGACAATTCCTTCTGTAACCATAAAGTGGCATTTCTCAAAGTTCAAGACCAGACTCTTTGCTTGACACCTTCCTAGCACCATATCCAAATGTCGCAAGCACGAGTCGAAAGAGTCTCCATAGACGGTGAAATCATCCATAAAGATCTCTATACAATCTTCAATCAAGTCCGAGAATATGCTCATCATGCACCGCTGGAAAGTACCGGGGGCGTTGCATAGGCCAAATGGCATACGCCTATACGCATAGCTTCCAAACGGGCACGTGAACGTGGTCTTATCCTGGTCCTCCGGGTCCACATAGATTTGAAAGTATCCACTGTACCCATCCAAAAAGCAGAAGTACTTCCTCCCAGCCAGTCGCTCCAGCATTTGATCGATGAATGGTAGGGGGAAGTGGTCCTTCCTGGTTGCAGCGTTCAGCTTTCGGGAATCTATACACATTCGCCAACCAGTAACTAGTCTGGTGGGCACTAGTTCATTCCCCTCGTTCTTAATCACCTGGATCCCTGACTTCTTGGGGACCATATGGATTGGGCTAACCCATTCACTGTCTGGCACCGAGTATATAATGCCCAGTGAGAGCAACTTCAAGATTTCCTTCAGTATCTCTTCTCGCATGTTTGGGTTCACCTTTCTTTGAGAGTCCCTATGCACCTTGGCTCCATCCTCTAGCCTAATGTGGTGCATGCAGACGTCCGGGCTTATACCTACCAGGTCCGTAAGGCTCCATCCAATAGCCTTCTTGTTTTTGCTCAGCACGGTCAGTAGTCTTGCCTCTTGTTCTTCAGTCAACCCGCTGTTGATGATTACGGGGAATGAGTCTTCCTCCCCTAGGTAGGCATACTTAAGGGTTGCCGGCAATTTTTTCAACTCCACTTGCGGGGGTAGTGTGTCTGTAGGTAAAGGGTTCTTCTTTGAATCCTCCTCTTGTTCCTGTTCAGCATCTGATTTTTCCTCCATATTGGCCGGTACCACGGCCCCTACGGATCCTGCTAGCTCTGACTTCTGACAGAATTCCATAATTGCTTCCTCGATCTCTTCGTCAGTCAACCCTCGGCTACTGATCAGATCACACCATGCGGCTGCTTCCACATCAGCCTGGGCATACACATCCAAGGCTTGGAGCTTTTCCTGCAATAATTCGGTCTCAAGAAATTCTTGGACTAGGGGGTCAATTACATCAACATAACATAGATTTTCAGAATCTATTGGTCTCTTCATGGCTTCGTTGATGTCAAAGACAAATTTCTCACCATTAAAGTCAATGCATATTGTCCCTTCGGCCATATCCACAATTGTCTTAGCCGTTCTTAAAAATGGTCTTCCTAACAATATCCCGCTAGACTCCCTAGCTTCTGGTTCACTCATTTTAATGACATAAAAATCAGCGGGATAAGTAACGTTCTGTATCCTGACCAGACATTTTCTAACACACCCTCAGGATTGATACATGACCTATCAGCCAATTGGATTAACACCCTAGTATTCGATAATTTTACCCCCTTTAACCGATTATAAATGGATAATGGCATAACATTGATAGATGCTCCTAAATCACACATTGCATGCTCGATTTTCACATCTCCAATCGTTATGGGCAGGGTAAACATACCTGGGTCGGCTCTCTTGGGTGGTAGCTTCTCCTGTACAATGGCCGATGCTATTCCCTCCACCATGATCTTTCCATCTTCCTGGGCTTTCCCAGCTATGAACTCCTTTATAAACTTCCCCAGGGGGGCAGTCTCACGGCTTGGAGGAATGGTATAGTGACATCCAGCTTCCCAAAGATCGACATGAAATCCACCGGGTTTTCTTTCTTCCTCTTCGTCACAAACCGATATGGGAACGGTTTTTCTCCCTTAGCATCTCCAGTCAGTCCTTGTGGAATTCCCTTTGGCTCCTCCTGGGCTTGAGGTTCCGATGTGGGCATTACTCCTCCGGGTTGCTCATTCCCAGGTTGTGTTTCTTCCTCCTTTCGTTCCACGGTAGGCTTCTCGCTTAGAAAAAACGGATCCTCCCTCTGAGGCAGAGGCCTCTTGAGCTCTTCCGCTGGAATGACGTCGCTCAGCACCCTTTCTCCATTAGACTCCCCAACAGGGTTCTTGAGCTGAGGTCCATTATAGGCTGTCCCGGACCGCAGTGTAATCTTGCTCACATTTGCCTTCTCAGGTACATGGACTGTAGATGGGAGTTTCCCTGAGTTCCCCTTCATTTCGCCCACTGAGTTAGCGAGCTGGGCCAACTGCCTGTTCATCATATCCATATTTGCCCTATGCTCCTTCTGGGCACTTTGCATTCCTTGCATTGTTTCATTACTGGACTGCAAGTCATTTTTAATGCTTTGCTGCGAGGCAAGCATTTCTTGAAGGTGCTGGCAGCGGAAGCGGGCGCATAATAAATCACATAATTTTCAGATCTATTTAGCAGATTATTTAGACAAAACCTATTCGCGTAATTATCACATGTATCATGCTCATAACTTGAATTAATCATGCTTTAAGACTATTGAAACCAAAAACATGCTTTTCTACGGAGCAGAAAAATACCTAATTAATTCTCCAAAGAATTGAAGATGACTAGCTTCTTCTCCACGTGATGCTTTGAGTACTAAACCACAAATCTTCTCTCTGGTTCCCGAACTGTATCCCAATATCAGTGTGGGCTGATCTTACTAGAATACTAGGACTTAAATAAAGAAGACAGAAGAAATCCTTTTTGGAATAGGAGAGGAATTCGAAAATTCCTATAGCTTGTGACAGCTGAAATTTTCGAAAATTTTAGCAAATAAAATTGTGTTATTTCTGTCTCCTTTATTCTCCTATTTATATTAAGTTCCTTTTGGGCCCAGACAGGGATCTATGGAAGGTTTTGGATATGGGCTCATCCAATTTACTTTTTACTAATTAAATTGAACCCACAATTTAATATAAGTTATAATTGGAATATTACGAGCAGCCACTACAGAAGTAATATTGAACTCTCCCCATCCAAATCCGAAATTACAAGTAATCCGGGTTTCCGTTTAACTTTCATTTCCCGTGCTTAAGATTAAAATGTCCATTAATTAATTAATGTCTGCTATTGACTTAATTAATTAACTTCTTATTAATTCCAAGAGTGGACTTAGCATGAAACGCTTATTTATTATTCATAGAGTAATCACACTCCAACTAGCTAGGTTCCGAATAATAAAACCTTGTTTCGCGCTCCTCTTGAGGACATTATCAAACGAGACTCAGCTCGCGCACGATTCAATATAATAGCAATCCTAGCACCGCTAGGTATCGATCACCACTACCTAATATATCAGGATAATTGGGTTACGAAAAACCCGCACCATTTGATAAGTCAAAGTAGTGCATAATCAATACCGTATGCTCAATGCTAACCTACATTGATTAAGAAACAAATATTTATCAAGACCTCGCCTTTCAGTAGATAGCCTAAGGCAAGTCTTGCTGTTAGATCCGTTCAGTGCTATACCACACCAATGTCATCTTATTTCAGTAAGGCTTAGAAATATGCGGACTGACATTGCAACCTTTCTCGATGGATAGTCAAATTCCATCTAGGTTGTGAAATTCATCTTTTTCTTTGTTTAGAACTGACCGTGTTACCTTAAAGTGGATGACGCCCACAACCGGTCTACTAAAACAAAGACATAGACTTTGTTAAGTTAACTTATACACTTAAACATGCATTAACATCCATTAAATGTAAAACATAACAACATTATGACAAAAATAATCTGTTTTATTTATTGGAAAATAAAATAAGAGTTTTACAGTATTCAATCACTCGAAACGTGATTTCTAGTATACAAACTCTAACAATCTCCCACTTATACTCAAAACACTTTCGAGTATACAAAAAATGTGCTAACGTCTAAATCTCCCACTTATACTGAAAGCGGATTGAGGTCTTGAATTAGTCGAACTCCCATTCCTTCAACATGGCTTTCATACGGCTTTACCGCTAATGCCTTCGTGAAAGGATCTGCCAGGTTGTTCTCTGACTCAATCTTGACCACTTGTATGTCTCCTCTCTGCACTATATCTCGAATGATATGATACTTCCTCTCTATGTGCTTGCTCGCTTTATGAGCACGTGGTTCCCTCGACTTTGCCACAGCACCAGAATTATCACAATAAATGGTGATGCTCTTGGGCATATTCGCAACCACACCTAAGTCCAGAAGGAAGTTCTTAAGCCATACAACCTCTTTTGCAGCCTCCGAAGCGGCCACATATTCGGCTTCCATGGTAGAGTCTGCAATGCATTTCTGCTTTACACTCTTCCAAATTACGGCTCCACCTCCTAAGGTAAACACATATCCGGAAGTTGATTTCCTCGAATCTACATCAGATTGAAAATCTGAATCTGTATATCCTAAAGGACAGAGCTCGGCTGCATTGTAAACTAGAACATAGTCCTTAGTCCGATTAAGGTACTTGAGTATGTTCTTTACGGCAGTCCAATGTCCTTGGCCGGGATTTGATTGATATCTTGCTACCATGCCAACAGCAAAGCAGATATCGGGTCTAGTACAAAGCATAGCATACATGAGACTACCAACTGCCGAGGCATATGGTATCCTTCTCATCTCTGCTATCTCAGATGCTGTCTTAGGACACATCTCTTGAGATAAATGGATGTCATGTCTAAAAGGTAGGAACCCTTTCTTGGAATCTTGCATGCTAAATCGTCTAAGTACTGTTTCGATGTAAGATTCTTGGGATAAGCACAACATTCTCTTACCTCGGTTCCTAAGAACCTTGATACCGAGAATGTGTCCCGCATCTCCCATATCTTTCATCTCGAACTGGCTGGACAACCAAGTTCGCACTGATGACAACATCTTTTTATTGTTTCCAATTAGAAGAATGTCATCTACATACAAAACTAAGAACACAACATTTCCTTTTTCAATCTTCTTATACACACAGCTTTCATTAGGGAATTTTTCGAATCCAAACTTTTGAACGGTTTGATCGAAACACTGGTTCCATGATCTAGACGCTTGCTTGAGGCCATAAATGGCCTTCTTAAGCTTCCAAACCATATGTTCCTTGCCCTTTATCACATAGCCTTCGGGTTGTTCCATGTAGATGGTCTCCTCAAGACTCCCGTTTAAAAACGCAGTCTTAACGTCCATCTGCCATACTTCCCAATCCATGTAAGCTGCTATAGACAAAAGTATACGGATCGATTTGAGCATGGCCACTGGGGAGAAGGTCTCATCGTAATCGATGCCTTCCTTTTGGGTATACCCCTTAGCCACTAGTCTTGCCTTGAAGACTTTAACTCGTCCATCGGGTCCACGTTTACGTTTATATATCCACTTGCTCCCAATGGCAGTACAGCCTTCGGGTAGGACAGACAAATCGTAGACGTCTTTGTCTACCATTGATTGTAGTTCCGAATCCATTGCTTTCACCCATTCGCAATGATCGACATCTGCCTGCGCCTCTGCAAAATTCCAGGGATCAAGTACATTGCTGTCCGAGGAGTGATCCATGCACTCACCCAAACCGATGTATCTATCGGGCTCATGAGAGACCCTCCCACTGCGGCGCGGCACTACAATATCTGGAGTATTAGTTGAAATTTCTGGAATTGTTGTTACACTAGGTGATTGTTCTTGGTTAATGGAAGTTGTGACTTGAGTTAGCTCTTCAAGAGCTATCTCACTGCTGGACTTATGATTCATTACATAGTCTTCCTCTAAGAATGTGGCATGAGTGCTCACAATCACTTTCTGATCTCTGAGACTATAGAATTCATAAGCTTTCGTTCCTCTAGGGTATCCTATAAACACACAAACCTCAGTCCTAGACTCCAGCTTAGTTGGATCCTTTTCCAATACATGAGCCGGACACCCCCATACTCTGAGATGTTCTAGATTGGGTTTTCGCCCATTCCACAACTCATATGGGGTAGTAGGAACTGATTTAGAAGGTAAGTGGTCTAAGAGATAAGTTGCGGAAAGCAACGCATGCCCCCAAAACGAAACAGGTAACCGTGCATAACTCATCATCGAGCGGACCATATTTAATAAGGTCCTATTCCTTCTTTCAGCTACGCCATTCTGCTGGGGTGTGCCCGGCGCAGTCGTTTGGGATTGAATTCCCGCCACTGATAAGTAGTCCAAAAACTCGGCACTTAGGTACTCGCCTCCGCGATCAGATCGCAGGCATTTGATAGTCTTGCCATGACGCGTCTCTACTTTAGCCTTAAACTCCTTGAACTTGTCAAAAGTTTCAGACTTGTAGCGCATCAAATAGACATATCCAACTTTCGAGAAGTCGTCTATAAAGGTGACAAAGTATCGATAGCCGCCCCTTGCCTCGGTTGACATTGGTCCACACACATCAGTATGAATGAGCTCAAGTACTTCCTTGGCCCTATTCCCCTTTGACCTAAAAGGTCTCTTAGTCATCTTGCCTTCGAGACAGGATTCACACTTCGAAAACGGTTCCTTCTCAAGACCTTTAATAAGATCTTGATCAACCATCGCATGAATCCTTCTTTCGTTGGCATGACCAAGTCGTAGGTGCCATAAGTACGTATCATTCATTGAACTTGAAGGTTCTTTTCTTTTCTTAGAAATTTTCGATGTAGCATTGAGTTCAGATTTGCGTTGATTAAATTGTGTAGAAGTGATCGTGTACAGATTATTTTCCATGATACCACGATAGATATAAGAACCATCTTTCTTAATAACGCAATTGTTATTAAAAGAAATCGAATATCCATCAAAAGACAATTTAGAAACTGAAATTAAATTTCTTTTAAAAGAGGGTATCAACAAAACATTCTTCAAAATCAAAAATCTATCACTAGAAAAACGTAAATAAACGTCTCCCACTGCAACGGCCGCCACTTTCGTAGCATCGCCCAGCTGGACTTCGATCTCACGATCATGTAGCCGTCTTGTCACCTGCATTAAGTCAGGATCAAAACATATATGATCAGTTGCTCCAGTATCAATAACCCAAGTATGAGTAGATGTCGAAGCCAAACATGACTCGACTACTAGAGCATGGTGCATACCTGTAGCCTTGCCCTTTTTAGGACAATCTGGCTTACAATGACCTTTCTCTCCACATTTTAAGCACTTTCCTGTTTGCTTCTTGTCACCCCGCTGTTTCTTCTTTCCCTTAGCATTCTTAGCTGCCACTGGGTTCGGTGCCTTTTTCTTTCCTTTTCTAGGCTTAGAGCCAGAGGAATTAGGCGCCAAACTCAACATAGCTACCTTAGCTTGAACCATGAGGTCCTCCGCCGACTGAAGTTCAGTCAGCAGCTCTGCCAAAGTGTAATTCCGCTTGTTCATCTCGAAGTTGAGCTTGAACTGTTGGAAGCTAGGGGGAAGACTCTGAAGGATAATAGTAACCTGGGACTCGGGATCGATCGTCCCTCCCAATACCTCAATTTGGTTGAGGTGACTCATCATCTCGAGGACGTGTTGCCTCACAGACGAGCCTTCCTTCATAGACTTCATCATGATACTCCGAAAAGCTTGAGACTTAGCCGTTCGATTCTGAGTACCAAAAAGATTTGCCAGATTTGTCATGATCTCGGCGGCAGTTTCCATGGCAGAATGCTGATGCTTGAGTACTGATGACATAGAAGCCAACATATAGCACTTAGCCATCTCATTCGCCTTATGCCACCGTCTATGCGCATCTCGCAATGCTTGGCTGGCATTAGCAGCCGGCACAGCTGGGCGTGGAGTAGTGAGCACGAACTTGTACTCTTCGGCTGTGAGAACGATATCCAAGTTTTGTTTCCATTCTATGTAATTTTGGCCTTCGAGTTTATTTTCTTTGAGAATGGCAGAAAGAGGATTAAAAGACATCTTGACGGATTTTATTGCACTGCAAACAGAAGATTTTACTATTTGTCATAAACTTATGTAAGGAAATTGAGTAGATTAACCATAGAACTTTTCAAAATCTTACAACAGCAAAATTAATAAATTGTATCCTCCTTTGGAGGTTAGTACGCATCAAAAACTTTACAATATTACTGGTCACAACACCGACGCATCAATATCTTCCTCCTTTGGAGGTCAACACGCCAAATGCTGCCTAAGCATGACCATCAGATTTAGCATTATAGAATTTTATTTCTACAACACACTCCCATAACAATGTTCGTGCGCTGATAACAAAACCAAGCTATCTCATAAATTCTGATTGAACCCTGAAAATTGCAGTTCCTTAGGATTATTGTCCCCACTTTGCAGGTGGCAATAATATTGGGAACCACTTTCCAGTTCATTCTATTTATTATGTGAGAAGTCCGCCCTTATGAACTTACCGTTTTCGTAGGATTATTGTCCCTACTTTGTAGGTGGCGATAATATTAGAAAATCAACTTCACAAAATTTGGCAGTCCAACCGATGGAGACCATATATAAACCTTAAGTTCATAATTATCGCTTAGACATTTTAGTTATGGTTTTTCATTAATTATCCTTTAGCCTTAAGGCAGATTAAGACTAATTAAATTCTGTTGGTATTTAATTGACTGGATAGTTAAATCTTTTATAATCTTTAAAGTCTCATTATAGAAATTATTAATCTAGAATTTAATTCTTATTCATGTCATACTATAAGATATATCTAAAATAAAGTACATTATTTATAATCTTAATTAGACATGAAAAATTAAATTCATATAATTTCCAAGTTCAAGATTAGGAAGAATATTAAATTATATTATTTAATGTAATCTTATATATCTATCTTATTATAGATTCTAGATATATTATATTTAGGAAACTATTAAATTATTCTCATCTATATCATCTAGGATATAAAATATTCATAGATATAGAAAATAATCCAAATATTCTTAAAATCTAGGGAAATCTTCCCAAAATATTTTATTTCATTAAATAATATTATTTTTAATTAATCAATTAAATAATGATTAAAATAATCTTTCGTCAATATCTTGCGATTCGAGGTTTGCACAAATCAACACGACGAAGATTTGAAGATATCCGCCCGTACACTCTCGCCGGAGCGGCGTGTTCGTCGCCCGACAGCCGCCGGCGGTTCGCGCCGAACGGCGCGTCGCTTCCTCCCTCCTTCGCGGCTTCGCCGCGACTCCCTTCTTCCCGGCGGTAAAACCGCCAAGTCACCATCCATCGTCGATCACCAACCGCGCGGCTAAAGCCGCGAAGCTGCGGCGTTCTCCCACTGCTCCGGCGGTCTCACGCGAGCCAGCAACCGCCGCGCTAGGTGCGGCTGCTCTCGGTCGCGTACCACCGGCGCGGTCGACTAGGGTTCTGGTCTTTAGGGTTAGGGTTAGGGTTAGGGTTAGGGTTCCGGCGAAGTAGGACAGCGCCTCAGCGGCTCTCAGACGAGCCACCGTGCTGTCTGCTCCGCCCGACGCAGCAGGTTGCCGGCTAGGGCTCGCGGTCTCGACCGGCGGCGCGCGCGAGCCCTCGCTCGCATGCGCGTCGCCACGTGATCGCAACCCCTCGGCACTCGATGCGCGTCGGTGAGCTTGATGTGAGCCGGCTAGGGTTTGATCGGTTTCGCCGGCGGCGCGCGCGAGCCCTTGCTCGCCGGCGCGTCGCCCGATGCCCGGCACCCTCGACTCCCACTCAATTCGACAACCCTATCTCCGATCACACGTAGCGTGATTCGTCCCGGCGCAAGCGCCGACGAATCACACATCTCGCACGTTCGAATAATTCAAGTTCTATGATTCGAATGTTCTTGAGTTCAACATGCATAAACATAAACAATAAAACAAGAACATGCTTCGTAATCAAATAAGACATGCATACATGAATTTCGCGAAATTTAAATCCAAATAATCAGAGCCAAAGACTGGCTCTGATACCAATTGAAGGTGCTGGCAGCGGAAGCGGGCGCATAATAAATCACATAATTTTCAGATCTATTTAGCAGATTATTTAGACAAAACCTATTCGCGTAATTATCACATGTATCATGCTCATAACTTGAATTAATCATGCTTTAAGAATATTGAAACCTAAAACATGCTTTTCTACGGAGCAGAAAAATACCTAATTAATTCTCCAAAGAATTGAAGATGGCTAGCTTCTTCTCCACGTGATGCTTTGAGTACTAAACCACAAATCTTCTCTCTGGTTCCCGAACTGTATCCCAATATCAGTGTGGGCTGATCTTACTAGAATACTAGGACTTAAATAAAGAAGACAGAAGAAATCCTTTTTGGAATAGGAGAGGAATTCGAAAATTCCTACAGCTTGTGACAGCTGAAATTTTCGAAAATTTTAGCAAATAAAATTGTGTTATTTCTGTCTCCTTTATTCTCCTATTTATATTAAGTTCCTTTTGGGCCCAGACAGGGATCTATGGAAGGTTTTGGATATGGGCTCATCCAATTTACTTTTTACTAATTAAATTGAACCCACAATTTAATATAAGTTATAATTGGAATATTACGAGCAGCCACTACAGAAGTAATATTGAACTCTCCCCATCCAAATCCGAAATTACAAGTAATCCGGGTTTCCGTTTAACTTTCATTTCCCGTGCTTAAGATTAAAATGTCCATTAATTAATTAATGTCTGCTATTGACTTAATTAATTCACTTCTTATTAATTCCAAGAGTGGACTTAGCATGAAACGCTTATTTATTATTCATAGAGTAATCATACTCCAACTAGCTAGGTTCCGAATAATAAAACCTTGTTTCGCGCTCCTCTTGAGGACATTATCAAACGAGACTCAGCTCGCGCACGATTCAATATAATAGCAATCCTAGCACCGCTAGGTATCGATCACCACTACCCAATATATCAGGATAATTGGGTTACGAAAAACCCGCACCATTTGATAAGTCAAAGTAGTGCATAATCAATACCGTATGCTCAATGCTAACCTACATTGATTAAGAAACAAATATTTATCAAGACCTCGCCTTTCAGTAGATAGCCTAAGGCAAGTCTTGCTGTTAGATCCGTTCAGTGCTATACCACACCAATGTCATCTTATTTCAGTAAGGCTTAGAAATATGCGGACTGACATTGCAACCTTTCTCGATGGATAGTCAAATTCCATCTAGGTTGTGAAATTCATCTTTTTCTTTGTTTAGAACTGACCGTGTTACCTTAAAGTGGACGACGCCCACAACCGGTCTACTAAAACAAAGACATAGACTTTGTTAAGTTAACTTATACACTTAAACATGCATTAACATCCATTAAATGTAAAACATAACAACATTATGACAAAAATAATCTGTTTTATTTATTGGAAAATAAAATAAGAGTTTTACAGTATTCAATCACTCGAAACGTGATTTCTAGTATACAAACTCTAACATTTCTCCCATCATGTCCTCCACGGACCTCCTCGACCTGTTTGGGTGATGGAATTGGCTCGAGCTCTGATGCTGGTTATACTGAGGTGGTGGGTTTGACTGGTAGCCTGAGAAATTTTGTTGGTTTTGGTTCGGTGGGTACTGGTTATACTGGGCAGGAGGGTTATACTGATCGTGGTTGTGCTGGTATTGACTTTGGTTTTGGTGGTGGGTGTTATGTTGAGGCCCTGGGTTAAATTGGTGCTGGTTCTGGTTTTGATTGTGGTTTTGGTTTTGGTAGTTTCGCTGATGGGGTGGCACATAGGTAGGGTTCGGGTTCTGGTTTTGAGAGTTTTGGTTCTGAGGATGCTGGTTTCTTCCTACCCAGTTAGACTGGTAGTCAGGGTTTGTTGGTCCGCGGTTGGGATATTGGTTCGGCTGGGGGTTGGGTTGATTTGGAGCCTGATTTTAATTCTGATTCTGATTCCCATCTCCCCATCGGAAATTTTGGTGGTCCCTCCACGGTGCATCTCTTTGTTTCCCCGGAATCCAATTGCCGTTGGAATTGTAGTAACCTGCGGCATTCGCTTGCTCCACATCCGGCGAGTTGTCCGGCTGATCATACGGTAGTGCTGGGGCTTCTTGGCCTCCAGTTGGAGAAGGTGGTGGAGTGTTCTGCTTGATTGCAGTCAGCAGTTCCTTCTTCAATTCCTCCATCTTCAAGTCCATTCGTTCCTCCTGGTCAGTAGCCGAAGCACTCGCTACCCTTTCTCTGCTGTACCCATCTCTCGCGTTGTCGTACGTCTTCTTCGCATTCAACAGCTTGCGTAGCACCTTTTTGGCTTCACTCACTCTCAACTGGGTGAAATCACCTCCAGACGATGAATTTGCCAGATCCTTGGTTTCTTTGTTCATCCCCTCATAGAAGGTGTGGTGCACCTCTATCTCCTTCATGCGATGGTTGGGGCATGACTCCAGAAGGCTCATGTACTTTTCCCAGTACTCGCTCAGGGTTTCATCATATTCTTGCCTTATGCACGATATTTTCCTCTTCAATGCACTTGTCTTCGAAGATGGAAAAAATTCGGCTAGGAATGCTGACTTGAAGTCGGCCCATGTATTGATGGAGTCGGCTGGCAGGCGCATGAACCAAGTGTTGGCCTCTCCTTTTAGGACAAAAGGCAGGGCCTTCAGTCTGTAATCGTCCTCGCTCGCTCCTGCTGGCCGCCTCTGTGCCTTACAGATTTTGCAGAACTCATTTAAGAATTCGTAGGGTCCTTCATAACTCTTCCCACAGTAAGTCGGTAGGATTGCAATTACGTGGGGTTTCACATCACAGACGGTCTGGCCTAGGGTGACCACTATGGCTTGTGGGGGATCTCCGTCGGCATGTGCGGTAAGTGTCGCGAGCTCGGGATCGTCCTCACCATGGTCAGCCATCCTCACTAATGTCCTTACTGGTTGGAGTGGAAGCTCCGGGAGCTGGTACTCTAGCTCCTCTTTTTCTTCGTCGCTACTCGTGCCCAGGTCGGACAGTGCTGTCGACAGGCCAGAACGAGTAGTAACGAGTATTGTTCCTCTGGGAAGTATCCTTGGTCTCCACTGGCCAGGAGCCGAGCCACTTCTCATAAACTGAAAATAAAAAGAAAAGAAAAATTATAAACAGTATGTACACCAAAAAGATCACACACAATAACAGGTATGAACGCCATCCATCCCCGGCAACGGCGCCATTTTGATGTGCTGCTCGTCTGGGTCTTATGTCCTCGATGGTTTCGCATGTGGAATTGGAGTGTATCCAACTGATCAGGAAGAGATTCCCGACCCAGCTGAGTCGTTGATACGACGACCGAGACCGGACTTCAAACAAATTTCCTCAACCCACTTCTACTGATTAGTATAGCGGAGGTAAGGGTCGAATCCCACGAGGATGGACACGTTTAGATAACTATGGTGACTTTCCTGGGTGTTTGGTTAGCTACCACGCTTGGGTTGAGATTTACCTAGACAGGAAATAAGGTAGTACTCTACTGACTAGTAGGCGGGGAAATAACAGACATGTGGGAGTGTTCGTGAAAGTAGGGGACAAGGTGTATCAGAGACATGTGGAAAGTAGACAGTTACTAAAAGAGGAAAGTTAGAGAACAAAGTGTATCTGATGGCTGGGGGCTTTCTGACTGGATAGTACCTCTGAAAAGTAGGGAACAAAAGTAAAAAGTAACTTAAAAGCAAAAGTAGACCAAATAAAGTTGATTTGACGTTTTCTTCCTCACCAAGTATTGACGAAAATCATATGAACACAGACACCATAACTAAACTTCAGATTCATGCATTCAAACTCAAGATCCATCGATTAAAATGCTTAAACTTAATTTAAACGGTAACTGCAACTTTACTTCTATTGGCTGACATGCAAGGTGATAATCACGGCGCAGAAAATGAACTCATGCACGAAAATTTGACTAACTTAGCTACAACTTCAAATCAACAACTCCCGAATAGAAAACACTTAGAAATTGAAAGCAATAACTAAATCTAACTTCCCTAGGCAGAATGAAGCAAACTCAAACCAAAGTGACATGCGAAATAGAAACTTCATAACGTAAATGTTGGAAAATAACAAAGTACTTCAAAAGAGAAACAACGATGAGTGTTTGCAGAATAACTAGTTGATGAAAACAAGTAAACTTTAACTAAGAAAGCGATTAAGATTGTTTGTGCCACTCCGGGCGATGATACTACTACACTGCTACGATAACTGGCTGGAACGACGGACTGATGACTTCTCCGGCAAACTCTTGGACGTCAAGTGACCATGGCTTTGGCGAGGAACGAGAGGTAAGATAATGCTGAAGGATGGATCTTCTCGAGAGAATTCTAACTAAGTGTATCTTTGAACCGAGAACTAAAGCCGAACTCCTTCTCTCTCTCCAAATGGCTTCTTTTATAGGGAGGCTTGCCCTTGCTTTTAGGGTAGACTTCTCCCGCATTTTGACCTTTTTGCCCTTGTAAAATAATCATTCCAGCTATCCTCCTTCTCCATCTCGAGCCTTTTCTCTGGCATGCATTCTGGTCAGTATCGCACCCTTCTAGTGCCCTTTTCACTTGCGTCACACGAATCGTCACCTACTGACTTGGATCCTTCAATCCTGCACACTTAAGCAACTGTTTTGCAGATAATACATGTATTTCACGACATACTGACCAGTAACCAAGGCTTAGAATACGACTTATCAGTCCCGAGGGACGTAGCAGGCTAGGTTAGCCGAAAGATGGTTATCGGTTCAAGAATGTAAGGTGCCCCTTTTTTTCAGGGTAAGAAGGGGCAGAGAAAATGCCTCAAGCCGATGTTCGAGCACCAGGCGCTACGGCGCTGAAGTAACTCACGCCATACTCCCTGGAAAAGCTCGAACAACCTTTAAACAAAAGGGTACCTGTACCGGAAACCGACACAGGTGGATAGGTAGAGAATACCTAGGGGCGCGAGACAACTCTCTCTAAGGAACTCAGCAAAATAGCCCCGTAACTTCGGGAGAAAGGGTGCCTCCTCACATAGGGGGTGGCGGTGACCAGGCCCGGGCGACTGTTTACCAAAAACATAGGTCTCCACAAAGTCGTAAGACCATGTATGGGGGTTGACGCCTACCCAGTGCCGGAAAGTCAAGGAAGTTGGTGACCTGATGACAGGGGAGCCGGCGACCGAAGCCCAGGTGAACGGCGATCGTAACTATAACGGTCCTAAGGTAGCGAAATTCCTTGACGAGTAAGTTCCAACCTGCACGAAAGGCGTGACGTTGTGGGCACTATCTCGAAGAGAGGCTCGGTGAAATAGACATGTTTGTAAAGATGCGGATTACATGCACCTGGACAGAAAGACCCTATGAAGCTTGACTGTTCTCTGGGATTGGGTTTTGGGCCTTTCTTGCGCAGCTTAGGTGGAAGGCGAAGAAAGCCTCCTTCCCGGGGGGCCCAAGCCATCGGTGAGATACCACTCTGGAAGAGCTAGAATTCTAACCTTGTGTCAGGACCTACAGGCCAAGGGACAGTCTCAGGTAGAAAGTTTCTATGGGGTGTAGGCCTCACAAAAGGTAACGGAGGCGTGCAAAGGTTTCCTCGCGCCGGACGGAGATTGGCCCTAGAGTGAAGGGAGCTTGACTGCAAGACCCACCTGAGCAGGGACGAAAGTCGGTCTTAGTGATCCGACGGTGCCGAGTGGAAGAGCCGTCGCTAAACCGATAAAAGTTACTCTAGGGATAACAAGCGCTGATCTTCCCCAAGAGCTCACATCGACGGGAAGGTTTGGCACCTCGATGTCAGCTCTTCGCCACCTGGGGCTATAATATGCTCCAAGGGATGGGCTGTTCGCCCATTAAAGCGGTACGTAAGCTGGGTTCAAAACGTCGAGAGGACCTTTCCGATTTTGGCCGTCGTCGTCCCCTCCGCCGCGCACGCGCCAGAGTCCTCTACGACATCTTCCTCCACCCCTGCGACGACTCCGACGAGTAGCCGCTGGATCTTCCGTGGCAATGCTCGTCCTCCTCCTCGCCGGCGACGTTCCGCGATCGCAATTCTGGTACGATCTCTGTTGCGCTCCGATCGAGCTCTCGTCCACCGAGAATGATCGAATCTGCTTCCTCCGGCGGCCGGGTATCATACTGGAGAACCGAAACGGCGAAGCCGAGCAGGATTGGCCGAAAACCCCTTGATCCGAGCTCGAATTCAAATCGTGTTTGTCAGATTTCGATCTGAATAGACCTGAAAACAGAGATGAAAATCTGCCGCCGCGGCGGCCTTTCCTTTGGCTGATTTCATCCGCCGTGGCGGGGACAAGCTGCGGCGTGGTGTAAAGGCTCCGCTCGTGGTCGAGGATTTTCCAGGTCGCGGCGGCGGTTTCGGTTGGCCGGCGAGAGATGTTGGCGGTTTCGGTTGGCCGGCGAGAGATGTGAACGGAAACGGCCTCTCATAATTCACTAATATTCCCAACTAGGGAATATTACCATTATGCCCTTTCATAATTAATTAATCTAAAAATATTTTTCATGTGGCAAATTTTGGACCGCTCATTTAATAAAAATGAGTGGCTGAAAATGGATCTCAATCCTCAATTAGGCTAAAAGTTCTTAATTGATCACAACCCTGTATATATAACTAAAATTGGGTATATGTCCTCTCTCCTCAGAGTATTTTACTCCCTCCGTGCCGTCCGCTAGTAAATGTCTCATTTTTCTTTTTTCGTCCGTCCACCGATAAATATCTCATTTCACTTTTTACTGTATTTGGTAAGAAGAACTTACATTCTACTAACTCATTCAACTCATATTTTATTATAAAACCAATATATAAATGTAGGTCTCACATTCCACTAACTTTTTCTACCCATTTTACTTTATAAAGTCATGCAATTTCTTAAAACTCGTTTCAATCAAATATGAAACATTTAATCATGGACGACTCCGTTGCATAGTAATAGAGTCATTTTGTCATTTTGGTACATTCCATAGTAATAGAGTCATTTACCTTTTTAGTAAAGAGGGAACATCTTTTTTGGTCCACGAACTTTGCAAAAGTATCATTTTAGATCCGTGAACTTTGAAAATATCATTTGAGGTCTATCAACTATGGGTTAATATCAATTGAAGTACTTTTTTACTATTTCCAAATTTTTCTGGATGAAAATACCCTCAATATTTTAAGGGTATATATTTTTAATAAACTTATCATATACTCATATTTTTTATAAATATCTTTACTATATATTTTTGATGAATTTTCTAAATATAATTTGACCTCCAATATTATCATTTAATTTTGTGACATGCAAGAAAAGATCTTTATTCAATTTTTTATTATTAAATAAAAGTTCTTTATTCAATTTAAAATTCTTTAATATAAAAAATTGAAGAAGCAATTTGACTTGCATGTCACAAAATTAAGTGATAATATTGAAGGTCAAATTATATTTACAAATTTCGTCAAAAATATATTGTTAAGATATTTATAAAAAAATATGAGTATATGATAAGTTTATTAAAAATATATACCCTTTAAGGTATTGAGGGTATTTTCGTCCAGAAAAACTTGGAAATAGTAAAAAAGTACTTCAAATGATATTAACCCATAGTTGATGGACCTCAAATGATATTTTCAAAGTTCACGGACCTAAAATGATACTTTAGCAAAGTTCGTGGACCAAAAAAGATGTTCCCTCTTTAGTAAAAGTGAACAGATTTTTCCACACATATTTTACTCTCTTTTACTTTATTCTCTCTTCATTTCTCTACATTTTTCATTTTCCACTTTACTCTCCATTTACCTAACTCATCTAACACAATTTTTTTTAATCTCCGTATCGAAAAAAAATGCCCCCATTACTATGGAACGGATGGAGTATTAATTAGACCGAATATGCAAATCGTAGGAGTAGTATATAGTTGAAGACTAAAGATATTGAGATACTAAACTTCCGTACCACTCAAGATTGTAGACTTTTTAAATGGGACAAAGGGAGTAGATTATAACTAAAATATAAAATTAAATTAATCACTTATAAAAATGTATAATTAAATACAATACATATACAGTGCATAATGTCATAAATTAGCAATAAATGAACTTAAATGATTGGAACTTTCATAATATAAACATGAAATATTAGTAGATTGTTTAAATTGGAATTAAGATGGCAGGACATTATTAGAAAAAATATTTTTTAAATCCATTCGGTACACGAAATTAGAACTAAAATTCTATAGAATCGAATTATAATTTAACTTCAAGTCTTTCGTTTGATAAAAATGATATAATTGATGTGAAATTGAATTTGAAGAAATTATAATGGTTGGTCAACTGCATGCGTGTGTGTGTGTGGTATGTGAGTGAAGTGTGTTTGTACATGTAGTGTGTAAAAGTGCCCAACTTTATAACTATTTAAAATTTCAATTAATAACTTTTGATATGGAATTCAAGGTAAAATTAGAAAGAATTAGAATTATAATTCAATTCTAAATCTAAAACTTTTTAGGATACTAAACGCAAAATTTGGAATGAAAAACTTTAATTTCAATTACACAAACCCAATTCCAATTAAACAGATTTTTCTCTCGCATTCAATGATTAGTCTTTCAATATAGGAATTGAATTGGTGAATTTTTATTCAAGATGTAATCAGTGGGGACAACAAATAGTTTTGCAGATTTATACTATATAACACAAATAAAATTCATATTATTTCACAAAAGTAGATAATTTTGAGGATTTAAATACTATATACGTTATCATTCATTTGATTTTAATAGATTTTTCAATACATATTTGAATTAATTATATTCAAGAATATAATTAATTATGTAATCCTAGTGCAAAAACTCATACACACAATATCAACTGTTCCAAAGGATCATTACATATCATATACATAAATCCACATAATATGGAAATCGACAACTTCCATTTAGGATACGAAACCACACAAGCATAGAACAGCCATAGTCATAACATATGACTATTCGCTATAGATTCTCTTTCATTAATACATAAATACCTATAGCAAGTTAAGACATCACTTGAACTACAATATATAGGAAGATCATGTAACCATTTGGTGAGTCTTGAAGCTTAGACACGCTAGCAGTCAACACGAGCCTTTCAAGCACCACGAGAAACAAACGAATAAATCCCACTTATGCTGTAACCTATCAACTTCCACAAGCCAAGCACTCGTCGCGGTTGGCTAAAGAGCATACCATTTGGGCCATCTTAGAATTCTCGTCATCAGCAACCGCCTTAGCCTTATCATCCTGCAGAATGATTGCATAATGCTTTGAGCATGTGTAATAGGGTTTAACAGAATCTTTAGTTTTGTAGAGAGAGCAACTACCTTTATCATGGTAGTGTCAACTGTGAATTTGATGGCGTCGGCTGCTGCACGTGACCTTAGGTAGTACATGCCCGTCTTCAAACCCTTTGTGACCAAGGATAATAAAATCAGCACAAGTATAGATTGCGTATAAGCATATGCCTTCCGATTTTTCTGAATTTGCTACATATGTAGTTTAATTTCTGTTTAGCTTACCCTAGTCCAGGCATGGAAGTGGAGAGACGTAAGCTTTCCAAAACTGGGTTGGTCCATATGGATGTTTAGGCTCTGACTCTGGTCTATGAAGCATCCACGGTCGACAGCCATATCAACCAATATTCGTTGTTTGATCTCCCAAACAGTTCTGAGAATAAGCGAAATGAATTAGCATGAGACAAATTGAAAAGAAGGGGCAGTTTAGAGCTCTGATTTCCATGGAATGCATACTTGAAAATAACTTTAAGATCTTCAGGAACCTCAGGGATCTTTTGAACAGAGCCATCCTCATAAATTATCCGGTTCTTGACATTTGGAGACCAAAGCCCCATCTCGGTCAAATCGTGGAGAAGATGCTTGTTCACAACAACAAACTCACCACTGAAAAGGCCACCAAGCATTAGTATCGTGGCAAACAAAATGTTTATGGGGGATGCTGAATTAAATATGTTGATGAGCCAAACCTTAGAACTCTACGGCTGTAAATGTTGGAAGTGTATGGTTCAAAGCACTCGTTGTTCCCAAGAATCTGGCTTGTTGATGCAGTTGGCATGGGTGCTATGAGGAGTGAGTTCCGGATCCCATGTTCTGTGATCTTAGCCCGAAGAGCATCCCAATCCCATCTATCTGACGGCTTCACTCCCCACATATCTGGCTGGATGATTCCCTGAAAGATGCAGCCAGGTTTAAATGATGATGCCCACACAATACCAGTAACAAGGCACAAACTTGTATTTTCTTATATGGAAATTCTGTAAACAGACAAGCTACAGGAAGACCAACAAACGGGGAAGTTGTTGTCAGTGTTCCCAAACCAACATGTAATAACAGGTAACTGAGACTTCATAAAAAGTTTACCAACAGTTTGATGAACAAGTTAAGAATTTTGGATATATACCTTGCTAACAGGGCTGCCATTATATGTCTCATACGGTCCTTCTTTCTGAGCAAGTTCACAAGATGCCTTTAATGCATGATAGTATATGGTCTCAAATATATCCTTGTTCAACTGTTGAGCCTGCACTTGGAAATAGAACCAACAAACTTAGCAAATTTACAGACAAAACATGGCAAAGAAAATATCAGCTTTATACCTCTGGAGATTCAAATGCCATGCCAAGCAAGATGAAGGTATCAGCAAGACCTTGTACACCAATTCCTATTGGCCTGTGACGCATGTTAGACCTTTTTGCAGTTTCAACAGGATAATAATTCGTATCAATTATCTTGTTGAGGTTTGTAGTTACGAGCTCAGTAACCTGCACAAACAATCAACAGATAAAGATCCAAAAACAACATTACAATTATGTATACAACAGACAACTTAAACTGATCAGGTAACCAGCAAACAAAATTAACACACCTCGGCCAGTTTGTCAAAGTCAAAATATCGGTTTTTAGACCCTAGGCTGCCAACAAGCTTTGTTGGTTGGGACTCCAGAGGCACACCCTTAACAAATTAGAGAAACAAATTAAGAAGATATTCAAGTAACTAAATAGATAAGGATTCATATAATAAAATAGTAACCTTCTCTCGAACATAACGTGGTAGAGCAATTGATGCAAGATTGCAAACAGCAGTTTCTGTGGGACTTGTATACTCAATTATCTCAGTACACAAGTTAGATGATTTTATGGTACCCAGATTCTGCTGGTTGCTCTTTCTGTTGCAAGTGTCCTGCACATAAAAGGTGAAGATTTAGATTAGGTGATGAACTGATGTTCAGAAAAAGCATAAGTAAATTATGTATTGCGAGAGTTGTCAATTCCATTACCTTATAAAGCATATAAGGAGTTCCAGTTTCAATCTGGGATTTCAAGATTTCAAACCACAAACTCTGTGCCTGGACAACTTTCTTAGCCTTTCCCTGAGTTCAATACAAACAAAACATCAGAAATCATAATTCACTAAAGAAAAAATATTAATGTCATGCACACCAAATAAGTCTACCTTACCTCTGTTTCGTATTTAGTGTACAAAGCTTCAAATTCCTCACCCCAACAATCAGCTAATCCAGGAGACTCATTTGGACAGAACAATGACCAATGGCTATCAGATTGAACTCTTTGCATAAAGAGATCAGGTACCCAAAGACCATAAAACAAATCTCTTGCCCGATGCTCCTCCTGAAAATAATTGAAATAGGAAGAGTTCATATAATATTAGGGTAGTAATTGCATCACTAAAAACACTTCCAATCTACTTCACTCATAAAAATAATCAAGGGGAAACAATGTATTTCCACAACAGCCACCAAAATAATACCTTTCCGTGATTTTTCCTCAAATCAAGAAACTCAAAGATGTCAGCATGCCATGGCTCCAAATATACAGCAAAAGCACCTATCCTCATCACAGAAAGACAACCATAAAAATGCAATTCAAATGCAAGCCATACAATAGAACAGAAGGCGAAATGTGCAAACCTTTCCTCTTGCCACCCCCCTGATCCACATATCTAGCAGTGTCATTGAAAACTCGAAGCATTGGGACAATGCCATTGGATGTTCCATTTGTTCCACGTATATAACTTCCTGTAGCCCGGATATTGTGGACAGACACACCAATTCCTCCAGCTGATTTGCTAATGACAGCACATTCCTTGAGGGTATCATATATGCCTTCAATACTATCATCCTTCATGCATATCAAGAAACAGCTGCTCAACTGTAATCAATGCACAAAATTAAATATTTAGTAAAGAAAAAAAACTTAAATTTCCAATTAAACTAAAATCCTTTCATGAAAAGAGTTAGCATTCATAGTACTAGAAATTGATATATCACTTGGTAGTTATATCAGTTATCATACTTGAGGTCTTGGTGTTCCAGCATTAAAAAGGGTGGGTGAAGCATGAGTGAACCATCGCTGGGACAAAAGATGATATGTTTTGATGGCAGAATCTATATCGTCTTTATGGATACCAACAGAAACCCTCATTAACATGTGTTGTGGCCTTTCAACAACCTTGCCTTGGACCTTTAATAGGTATGACCTTTCAAGTGTCTTAAAACCAAAGTAATCATAGTCAAAGTCTCTGTCATATATGATCTCACTGTCAAGACGTACAGAGTTCTGCCAAAAGGAAAATAATACAGCATTAATACATTGAATTAGTTGCAATATATGTTAATTCGTGGGATTGAGAATCAGCAAAATATTAACAAGCTTGTATATATATCCATCCCCTCCAATCATTATGACCCATGTCATTTACACATGCATCCATACAAACTATATAATATCTATGAAAGTAATGACAAGATGGAAAGACACACTTAACAAAATTGCATAGGGAAGTAATATTCTCCATAGATCAATTGAATTAAGTTACAATTTGCTGCATTCTCAACCATCTGCAATTCATACCAGTGCAGGTATACATAATAAATAAATCACATAACTAGAATGCAAAAGCTGGAAGGACAAATACCTTCATTATAATCTCATACACATCATCGGCAATCAAAGGGGCCGCTAGTCCAGACCTCTCACTCACATGATTGTACATGTCTTTGACCCTGTAACAATTATGCAGAGTATTAAAACCAATATATATGTTAATAATAGTTTATCTGTAACAGTGAAGTCCACTTACGTCTCAGAAAATGATTTTTTGGTGTTCTTGTGAAGATTTGAAACAGCAATTCTTGCCGCCAACTGCATATTGCAAATAATTAACAATCCTATCAGTTTCAAGATTCCAAAAGCACTTAACCAGATATACAATATAAACAGGGCAGGATCCCCTGCCGTGGGGGGAAATACAGGAGACTGCTTCTAAACGACACAGTTTTGCTTACACTGAGTCAGTTTTCTTTTGCATACACATCACACAAACAGTTATAAGAGAGTTCTATACATCAGCAGCCATGTGGACGAAATTGCTTCAGAATGATGACATTAGGTACTCATGATAGGTATGTAGATTGTAGGGCAACATTATTCTCTCAAAATGTCAATTTCCATAAAGGCATGCACATACACTCGTATACCACATGTGGAATTTACAAACAAAAATTGGCATAAACAAGACAACATTTTCAAACAAAAATCGGATAAACGAGTAGTGTTTAACATCACCTACTTAATCAGCTATACATTCAAACAATTAGAAGCTCCTGAAATTACCAATAAAAAATTAATCCAAAAAAATCAGCACAACATCAGTAAATTAAGATAATCAAGCCATATTTCACAGCCAATTGGAGAGATCCACCAACAAAACACAAAATCACGACGACAAAAATAACAATACAAAAAAGGAGAAATCAAATCAGCAATCAAACTCACACAAGCATAATCAGGGTGATTGGCGGTCAAAGCAGCAGCCGTCTCCGCCGCCAATTCATCAAGCTGGCTGGTGGTGACGCCCTTGTACACCCCGGCACAGACTTTCTGCGACACCAAAACTGGGTCACAGTGCTCGCTACTGAGGCCATAACTCAGCTTTTTTAGCCGCGCGGTGATCTTGTCGAAGTGCACAGCCTCTTGCCTCCCGTCTCTCTTCACGACATACATATTTTTCGAAGCGAATATCGAAATTCCACTCACTTGGGAATTTTCACAAACAGGTGGTGGGTTATCCACTGACAGTCTGCAAATGGCGTCTCAGCTTGTATATATAGCCACAAAGGCGGAATAGAAACAAAAGAGAGGGGATTTTAATAGGTCTAGGGTTTTGAGAATTTTCCCTCTAAAATTTGGGGAGATTTGAAGATTTTCCCGCCCAATTGAAGAGTGTAGATGGTGGCAAAGCGTTGGCGAAAGCGGCATGTGATCCACACCTACACGTATTTAATTATTAGTAGTATGGCTTTTAACAAGCTTTTATTTTGAAACTTATTTTATCTAATAATTTTATGATTGGTCATACAACTTTGTAACGTGTTCTTATTGGAAATGGAGTAACGTTGAGTTATGCAGTTATTTTCGAAGGATAGAGTAATATTTTTGTCGAATATAGAATCGAATTAAATAATTTGATCGGTTGAATCTATTACCAAATTAAGATGCAAAAGCAAAATGGAGAGTGAAGATTATATGCAATGAATGATGATGATTAAGGTAAATACACGTGTTAACTATAGAATCGAACTAATTAATTTGATCGGTTGAATCTATTTGAAAATTCAATACCAAATAAAATTGATCGGAATATTATAGTTCGATTTATGATAAAAATATATATATATATATATATATATATATATATATATTATATTCACTCACGCATAGGCGTACACAAAAGTATATATAGCTAGAGACTATATATTACAATAATCACAACTATAATTTGCATAAATATGTAACATAAATTTAATTCAACACGTACCTAACAAAAAAAACAATACTCCTAGTTTATGCTGTAATTGTGCTTGTATTGCTAAAATCATACTAGTAACTAATTTGTATACGAGTTACTATCATACAACCAATTGTTGTCAAAAGCCTCTATGTAATCTATTCTAAATATCTATATATATTTGTTTTTTTATCACCAACAATGTCATTTAAATCGTATTCAAAACATGATTAATTCCTATAAGAAACATTTCATCTTTAATATAGGAAGTATGCAACTTTATCTAATTTTATAACTATCTCTGTTCATTATTAAATATCAAATTTTTTCTTTTTTTCATCTATCAGCCAATATAAGTCACATTTTATTTTTATTACTTTTGATAAAAAAGTTGAATTCACTTTTACTCACATTTTATTATAGTTCAAAAAAGTTGGATTCAATTTAGTAACTTTTCTACCACTTATTTTTATATAGTTAAATAATTTTTTAAAATCCCAACCGATTAAAAATGAAAAATTTATTAATAGATGGAGTAATAGTTTAAACATTTACCGGATAAATTTATTTTCAATCATAACATTGAAAAATACGAAGGAAAAATCTCTAATCCCAACGGCACGACTTTTTCCACTTTTTTTTAACTTAGAGTTCAAGTAATAGAATTGATTAATTAAGTCCAATGATGGACTGTACCACCCGCTTCAGTAGTAGTACCACTTCAATAACACTGTACACTCATTTCCGATCTGTCAAAATTTCCCAAATACAATTGAAACCTCTAATTTCGCGATTGCAAGAACTGCTGCGAAATCGGGTACTGCCTATTTTTGGCAACAATGGCGGAAGAGAAGGACGCCACGTCGGTGCCGCTGAGTCAAAGCGTTGGCGAAGATGAAGAGGGGCGAGATCCTGAAGATCCGTTAAAACCTGCTTCTACCTCTCCCGATTCTTCCACCCGTAGGGTTAGTGATCGTTTCACTTACTATTTATAGAAATGTGTGCTTATTTATTGGAATGTGATTCCATATCTGACCGCTGCAGTAGTATTTTAGCTGGGTATCTCACATATCCCGGTTGATTTGAATAAGAATTTAATCATTCAGGATGTCGGGATGTGAACTAGTGACAACTGTTAAAGATTTCTAAATTGAAGCGTTGGATTAACATTTAATGGAATTTGTCTGATAATCTCAACCAGTTATTTAAATTCACTCGGATTGTTGTCGGTGGAATTGATCGATTCTTGTAATTTTCATCTTGTCGATCAATATGTTTCTAGGCAGCTGATAGCCCGCGATTTAACTGATATAAAAACAATTAAAATGAAAGGTATGCATTGTTCAGAATCACTCAATTAAAAAAATGCGAGGTGCCAATTTGATTACAAGGAATATCCTACCAAAATTCCCTGTGATTCATAAACAGGAAGGTTATTATCATTTATACCTTCTTTATTCAGCTAAACTTTATTCACCTTATACGCATGACTACATGTGAGTTTGTTTTAGCTGTTGCACCACAACAATTGTGAATTGGTTTGGTATTTGTTAATGGATGAAGTGAACTGGACTTATCATTTAGGCCTTCATGATGTTGAGAACAATTGCAAATTGGAACCATTTCTGGACCTCTTATCGCCATGCTCTCAAATTTCAGCAATAAATAGTTAACTTTCTGACATATAAAAAAGGTTACAGTGAGTAAAGGAGTAAGCTATTAGTAATAGAATTGTAATATAAACAAAAAGGAGAACATGTTTTCCTTCTTATTATGGTCACATATTTTAAGCAACTTTTGGAGTAGAATGGGCTGTTGATTACTCTGTCATTTTTTCTGTCTTAGCGTCTCCTAGATATTCCTCGTGGTGGATGTAGGCACCCCAACCCTGCAAATGGCTTTATGCCAGCTTAGTTGTCTTCCTAGTTTGTTTTGTAAAGTTTTTTTCTAGTGCAAGGCTGCAAGCGCTGTACCACAGTTCAGATTTGTTGAATTGGTCCTAGAGAAGCTGAGTGTTGGATATGGGGATAGTTGATTATGTTATGTTAGCATTACAGATGTTCTTCTGTAGAAAACATTGTTATTTTTAAATTGATGTTCAAGGGTTTATATTTTTTGTTGTTCAGGCTTGCTGTTTTGTTCTTCAAAGCTGGGTTTCAAAGAAGTTCATGACCGGATGGTACTTATTTACCTAAACATCTTGCTGTAGTAATGCAAAATTTCTCTGAAATTTGTCAGGTTTTAATTTAAGATTGTGTTGAAATGCATTTGCAGTGTTGTTCTATTCCCAGTTGCTGTTACATTTTTTGTGACTTGGTGGTTCGTTCAATTTGTTGATGGTTTCTTCAGCCCTCTATATGAACAGCTGGGCATTGAGATATTTGGTAAGTACACTCTTTTTATATCCTACATTTTTGACTTTTTGTATTGCCTTATTGAGCCAATTGAGAAGGCTAACAGTTTGTAACCTCGTTGAATTAGATAAGATGTTTCTGTAGGAACTTCTAAAAAAAAGTAGGTCTGGGCATCAGTTACTGCCTTGTTAACATGCTCTACACAATATCTTCTTTCACCAATGTAACTCAAGCAACTGGGAATTTATCAAATTGTTGAATTTTGCAAATTAATTTCTGATGTAGTCTATCAGATATATTCCAGTTTATAGGTTCAGGAGTGTCTATTTCTCTATAAATATGGTATTTGAGATAAATTTTAACAACAACACGTTTTTATTTGTAGTTATTTACTACTACTACTATTTTATTTATATTTCCTACTTCCAGAACTTGAATTTTATTCAAACTCTTTTGGAGGTCTTGGACTGGCTTCTCATTTGATTGTCTTATGCGCAGGACTTGGATTTGTCACATCATTACTTTTCGTGTTTCTTGTTGGCGTATTCGTTTCCTCATGGTTGGGAGCTTCAGTAATCTGGCTCGGAGAATGGTTTATAAAGAGAATGCCATTTGTTAGGCACATTTACTCAGCTTCCAAACAGATTAGCTCTGCTATTTCTCCTGGTAAAGAACAGAAATACTTGCCTGATTTGTGAATTTAGGCGACTCAAAATGCAAATTTTTCCATCCAGAAATGACTGTGCTATGCCTGCAGAGCCTTCATGCACTTTATACTTATCGATAGCATGTCTTCTACAGTTTATATTTTATGTTTAATGCGTTTGAGTTTTATACTTTATGTTCATTGCAGACCAAAATACTACTGCATTTAAGGAAGTGGCAATCATACGTCATCCACGTGTGGGTGAATATGCATTTGGCTTTATCACTTCCTCAGTCGTCCTACAGGTAGTAGAAGTACTAGTAATGTGTTCTTAAGTCTTAACCTCTTATTGAGGATATAGTAAACAGATGTAGCAGTTGACTTAATAACATAACTTATTTTTGCATTTTTATTTTGTCTTCTAATGCAGAGAGATGATGGAGACGAAGAATTATGCAGTGTTTTTGTCCCTACAAACCACTTGTACATCGGTGATATATTCTTGGTTAGTTCCAACGAGATTATAAGGCCCAATCTGTCTATTCGGGAAGGGATAGGTATGATACCATAACTGGGTTTAAATCTTCTGATTACTGTTTTCAGAGTTGCTTTGTAAATCTTTCTGTAGCCACATATACACCATCTTGAATTATCGAATGTGTTATACAGTGATGAAGTTACATGTTAGATGTCTTATGTAAATCATAATATCCAATAAAAGTCATTGAGCATTAAACCAAAGAACACAGTCAGAGGGTTATTTTATCAAGATAAATTGATATTATGTCCTACCAACTTATGAGATCCTTATAGAATCTGTCTTACAGTGCAATTTCAGTTACATCTGTCCCATCAAATTTGTGTCAAATAAATTCCCTTCAATCTTTCCTTACATTTTGATGCAAAACTGCAGAAATAATTGTATCTGGAGGAATGACTATGCCACAAAGGATCATGCCAATCTCTTCGATTGAAAGAGTTCCTCAACCAGGAGAACGGATTCCCCTCACCAGACTTGTGTAGGCAACGGCCAACTGATTTTGCAGTTTTGCCGTTAAATCTCAGTGATGTTTGCAAGTCATTTGGAGCTCTGAAACTGAACATGCAATGGGGTAGTCGAACAAACATCATTCGTACAAAGTAGAGTGTAAGAAGTTCTATTATGTTTTGATACTAGAAATGTGTGACAGATGTTATGTAGAGTTTATGCCACACTTATGAATTGTAAACCTTTAAAGTTGTTGTTGTGAAGCTTATTGACTGCACAAAGGCATGCGAAGAATACACTATATAGTCTGTATACATGTAATTGTTGTATTCTAAAAGGGTGGTGTTTTCTTTGATAAGTATAGGCAAGCCGTTTCTTTTAATCTCTTAATAAAGATTTACATGTTGTATGAGTGCGTGTTGTGTTTCTAATTAAATTGTGCGATTTATAATGTTACCGTTTGTTTTGTATTTCAATGTTGTATTATTCAGTTTGGTCATTATTCAGATGAAGATGGTTGTGATTCAAGGCTCTCATTCGTATTATTATATCTTAATTAGGTGACTTGCATTAAAATAACCATGTTGTTGTTGGTATATATCCAATATAATCAGCATGTGTTCCACAAGATTACAAATTTGTATATATTGATAGCTTGGTACATGATCCAATATTTCTTTTTGCTATTGTTGTAGCGTGGAATATTCATGTTTTAAAATATTTAATCAGTTTACGGTGTTGATTTGGGCAAATAACAATTATTTTTACTTAATTGTTTGTTTGGGGTTTTGTGATGGAAATTATTGAAATAATTTCATTTACTTATTGAGAAATTTTGTAAAATAATTTACTAAATGGGACCGTAGTGACATAGTCCATTTTTGTGTTATGAATTAAGCGATTATGTCATTATTCTCTATTTTTGCTATTTACTTTCTTGCATGATTTGGGCATCCCCAGAGTGTGATATGATGCGAAGGTGTCTCGAATTTGATTAAACTATAAAATGCGTAAAACTGAGCTAGAATTACTCAACATTTCAAAATGTATAGATTATTAATCGAGATGGAAACAAATACCTGTATACAAATTTTAAATGGTTAAGCCGTTAAGGAACTTATGAATGATAATATAAGGTTCTAATTCCTCAATCCTTTAAAAATAGAGAATTTAAAAACAACCGATTTTAATACAAAATCAATATAGTAGAAAAAAGATAGAAAGAAAAAAAAAAGTGTTTAAATTATTATTAGTGAAGAATAAATCACTCTTCATTACAAGAAAAAATCACCAAAAATGGAAATTGACTAATTTTTGGAGACTGAAATGACAAAAGTAGATTATTTGGTGACCAAAAGAGTTTGCTATCTAGCTAGATTACACTATAATAGTACTCTCTCCATCAACCATTAATTGTCCTAATTTGATATTTCTTCATTCGTTTGTGAATAATTGCCTCGTATGCTTCTTTACTTTTTGGGTAATGTATCTCACCTTTTACTAAATTTTTTGTTCATTTTCCGTTACATTTCTTAAACCCTTGCATGTTAAGTTAAAGTGAAACTATTAATATAGGTGTACATTGGGAGTAGAATATATCGAATTTTCCTTAATTACACTCTACGTTTGTTTTTTATTTTATTTATTTTGATCATTTATACAATCGATTATACAGATACCAAGATGTATAAAAAAAAAAAAAAAAAAAAAAAAAAAAAAAAAAAAAAAAAAAACTTATCTATGGAAGACCTATGTCTGAAAAGTTTGGACAATTTTTGAAGCGATGAATATCAACATATATATACTTTATACATTCATCATATCTTAATTCTAAGCCATTTTTCTCTTCACATACTAGATTTTTTCTTCACATGAAATATTTTCCTTTTCTTTCTTATCATACATTTCCAGTGATCCCAACTCTTCTTTTGGGGAGAAGAAGTGATCCTATCTTCACTAAATTGTAATTAAGCTTCGCACTTCACGAGTTCATGTGGTGTCCGGTGCATCTGAGGACCAAGTGACATCCGCACCCGCTCGTACAAAATAAAATTTGAGGCACCAATCACCGGACAGTTTGATCTCAGCACCCCCAAACAAAAATTCTTTCGAAATAAAAACCGAGACACCAAAAATGGAACGAGAGAAGCTAAATTTTGGTGTCTAATTAATATCCCTAAACAAAATTCATTATTCTAAGAAACCAATGTCACGTCCTAACACGAAACATGAAAAAAGATTGAGACACCATAGCCTCAAAAAAACAATTTTTTATTTACAAAAAAAATCTAATTAAATTGGTTGAGTAGACATGTACAAACTACCAATGGATCGAAACCTAGGTTTCTTGATGATGGGCTTCGCCTGCACAAGACTTGTCGCTTGCTTCCTCTTACCGTTGCCGGACGACTCACGTTCGACATCTTCGTCGTCTCCAAAGAGCTGATCGAGCAACTGCTGCACTACTTCCGTTGCCAGCTTCATATCCTTCTGAGCCATCAAGATTTGCATGTGTGTGTTTTTGTAAGGAGAAAATGGGTTTCAATTAATCCTTTTAAGTTTGATTTGAAGGGTTATAACTTATATATATATATATATAATGGAGTTTGCATGATAAGGAAAAGGGAAGGAGATTACGCGTTAAAAGGAGTGCGTGTTGTGTGTGTTTCTTGCTAGGAGAGAAACAGCAGTGTCGGCTCCACGAAGGTCATAGGAAGCCACCTATATACTAATAATGTATATTTGTGTGTGTTGCGTAACTATAAAAAATAAATAATGATAACATTTTTTTATGTGAGAACAACCTTAGAATATTGTACGTACGTATAAAGTAACCAAAACTGGTCCTAAACATACGTCCATTTTACGATTTTGGTCCTATATTTTATTTTTAAAAACTTTGCATCCTGAACATTTCAACTCGGATTATCACAATTGGTCCTACACTAACAATTCCGTCAATTTTTAAACGATTTTAACCCGATTTTGATGGTTTTAACAGTCCCATTCAGGTTAAAACCGTTTAAAAATCAGTTAAAATCGGATTGAAACCATTTAAAAATTAACGGAATTGTTAGTGTATGGTCAATTGTGATCCGAGTTGAAATGTTCAGGATGCAAAAATTCAAAAGATAAAGTATAGCACCAAAATCATAAAATGAGCATATGTTCAGGACCAGTTTTGGCTTTTACTCTAACTTTAACTTATAAATTATTTTTAGTTAATTCATGTATGAAATATTTGTATTGTAATACAATAATGATAATACATCTAGTTAATATTTTATGGTGCAAATACTCTATTACATTTATTGTGCTCCATATATTTTGTATGTTGAGTGCTAGTATTATATTCAAGTTTTCGAAATTTATATTTGAATTCTTCCTATGTGTGAATATATTTAGGAAAAGATCAAATAATTGTCTTCGTTTTGTTAACTAGAAATCAATCCAGATAGCGTAAATGATGGGTGGTCAAAATTGATTTTTAAACAAAATGATGTTCGTTTACATTCAAACTAATGATTTCTTAAGAAAAATAATATCATCCGTCCCAATTTAGTTAGGATATTTCTTTGGGCAAAAAATTTTAAGTGTTATCCATCATTGATATTGGATATAGTGAACATGTATTGTATTTCTGATTGAAATATTGGCACTTTGTTATACATTATTTGGAGTTGATTAAATTGTAGATTATTGATAACATATTTTAGTGTTAATTAAGTTGGACTCCGTATGTTATAACTAAGTTATGACTTATGGTTGATACACTTAGTGATAAAATTCTTTGTTGACTGTGATGAGTAATTTATATTATTGTACGTGATGATGACATTAAAATTTATATCATTGTTATTATTGATATTAATTTAAATAATATCGAGTTTCAATTTTATTTTTATAGAACAAAATATTATTTTATGTTACTATCCAATATAATATGACCGTTCGTACTAGACCAAAACAAAAAGTAATTCAGGCTTCCTTTTTCTTTTAATTTAATTTTTGTATTTAAGATTTAATGTCCGTTAATTACTTTACGTATGTGATTGACTAATTTTATTGCTTATTCGTTTTTGTTCATTTTTATCTAGATTTCGGCCTTTCAGGTTATAATGACGAATTTTTCCTAAGAAGTGTCGCGTCGATGTTGGATGATCAAGCTTCAAAGAAGAAAAATTGAAGGAATCAAGGAATCGAGTGAATATTACTCCTTCCGTTCCATGTTAATAGAGTCATTTTTTTATTTTGGAAAGTTCCAAGTTAATTGAGTCATTTATACTTTTGGCAAAAAGTAATTCTCCCTTTTACTTTATTCTCTCCTCATTTCTCTTACTTCACCATCAATTTAACACATTGTTCTTACACTCCGTGCTGAAAAGAAATGTCTCTATTTACAAGGAACGAAGGGAGTAGGTAAAAAGGCCGCCAAAAATATAAGCTGGCCAGTCAAGTGTCTACACTCCTGACTAAGTCATTTGCCCAAGTGATCCAAAGAAGGCAGCTATGCCACTTCAAATTTAATAAGTGGAGTACTATATAGCTATGTTTTGGTGACACCTTGTAGCGACATCGTTTTATTAGATGGAACTAGGTCAATTTATTTTCAAACTAGGGGAAATCTGTTTTCTATCTAGGTAATTTGTTAGGTTAATATGGAGTTATTGAAATTTTTAGTTTGATATTTAGGGGTATTTATCGGTCAATGTGAATTGTTTGAATGACTTGAATTATTGATGCCGTGGTCTTCCATCTTATACTTATTTGGTCATTATTTATGAAAACAAACCATTCCTCGCCGGTTTTCTTTTGTTGTACGTCTCTTTCTTCAAACAGCATGTGATATCACACTTTCAAAATAATTTGGTTTACATTTTTGTCAGGAGATCTTAATGAATTACTTATTCCCATTTTCAAAAAATAATTTACTTTTGTCATTTTGGTCCCGAAACGAATTTTCTCTTATTTTTGAGATTTTTACAACACATATTACACCACTAATGATGTAGATCTCTTTATTCACTAAAAATTTTACAACTATTTTTCGGTTTTTATCTTCTAATTTACTAATTTTATATTTCATCTGTCCCATTAAAAGTAAAACGTTTTTCTTTTTGGATTGTCCTATTAAAAATGAAACGTTTCCTAAAATAGAAATAACTCTATCTCTATTTTTTCATCTCTCTTACTTTATTTTCTCTTCATTAACTCACAAAACAACACTTTATAAAATCCTGTACTGATTTTCAAATGTATCATATTTAATGGGACGGAGGGAGTATTAAATTTGTGTACAGGCTAAAATCTCTCTCTTTTTTAGGATATAAATAAAGTTACTATTTGGGGTAAGTGTACATGCGAAGACTTGGCGTAATTTCACATAATTCTTGCGACGACACCAGATTCACAAAGTTTCTAATTCAAAGAGTAAAATCGAACCATAAAAAAAAGGAAATGGTAATTACTATTTATAATCTTAAATACCAATGGAATGAGTCAAAAGCCGACTTGGACTAACTCTATCATATTTAATATCTTACTACGTACGTAGGTAATTAGGTACGTTATTTAGAAACTGAAATTCACCTCAAATTTACATTTAAAGTCAATTTTAATATTTCATCCATATAAATAACTTAACATCTTCTTGAGTTAAATCATCATAAATGTCATAACTTTATTACGTTATTTGTAATTACTAACTACTCCACATAACATTTTAATAATATCAATTACTACAACACTAATGGTTTTGCAATTGCAAGTTTGCAACCCATTCGAATTTGTCATTTTATTTTCAGATAAAATTGTAAGACTAAGATTGTTAATTATATATTTGTTGGATATATATTTAACAATTTTTAAATTGCTTGAAATCACAACTAAATTTCCAAATTTCCAATAATTAGCAGAAAAAACACATACATGTTCCCATCCGAAGATAAAAAAGAATAATATTTAACAGTATATAATCCCTTTTTCTTCACTTACATTTATCACCTTTTAAGGGCCATAACTAAAGACACCACAAAAAACAAACACATATCCAACAAAAGAATCAATGAAACCATATCTCAAAAAACAGACACCAAGCAATCATTTGCCACTTCACATCTATACAATCTAAAATTGACCGAGTGAGAGAGCAACATTCCTTATTCTACCTTCAGCTACATCGGAAACCGGTCGGGACGGGGCAAAAACGTACCAGCAAACGCATCTGGCTGCTTAAGTAAACATCGATTCAAAGCAACGAAGAGCTGTCCCTATGTCTTGCTAAGAGTCCGAGGGCCGGACACCGTGGTCCTCAGTCGTCACAGTTGAGACCGCAGATCTCGAGGACCGGGCCGTCCCTTGAGACGAATGGGTTTACCCGGACCCACACGAGGGTTAGTATCGACGAGAGCAGGATGGACCATATGATGATCACGGTCGGGACGCCCTGTTGCTTCCCCATCAAACCCTTGAGGAACGGGTAGAGGTGCATGATGACCCAAATGGCAAAGAAGAGTCGGCCAAACAACGGGCCCCACGAGTCGTACCCGTTGTTGACAGCATCGGCGACTCCAACGACCACGGCAACGATGTTGATGATCAGGAGGGTCGTGGGCGGGATCAGCAACGACGTCCACTTGAAGAGGTAGAGCTCGGCGAATCCTCCGTCTTCGTCGCCTCCTTTCGAGGTGACGGTGAAGTTTGTGCTCACACCGGCCAAGACCTTGAGGAGCCCTTGGAAAAGGGCGAAGAGGTGGGAGGAGACGCCTCCGATCACCCAGAACTGCTCGTTTCTCCACCAGTCGTCAATTCCAACGCCTCCCCATTGCATTTCAAGAATACCGGTCACAGCAATGGTGCCGAAAAGGGCAATGAATATGATGCTGGCATAATTACTAATCTGTAAAATTTGAACTAGACGTTAGTTAAACACGAAAAGTAGCAAGATACACCGGAAGATGGCTTATACGAAGCAAAAACGTAGAAAACCAACTGAAAAGACGTACCTCAGGGACAATGAATTTCGCGGTAAGAAGGCAGATAGCTGGCAATGTGCAGTACACAAGCAACGGAATAGAAGTCCACGGATACACAACTGAGTTTATGTAGGAAAATCGTTCTAACCACTTCAATCCTCCGCCATATCCGTACCAGATCGGGCAGTGTTTGCTCAGGAAAATCTCAACCGAACCAAGAGCCCATCGAAGAACCTGGTGAAGACGATCTGAAAGGTTAATCGGAGCGGATCCCTTGAATGCGGGCCTTTTGGGCATGCAGTAGACCGACCGCCAGCCATGGCAATGCATCTTGAACCCCGTCAAGATATCTTCAGTGACTGAGCCGTATATCCAGCCGACCTGGTTAGGAATTTGAATAAGTTTAGATAAATCCACGCAAGTCATATAGGACGGCAGAGTGAAAACGAACAGCACTATACCTCTTTTCCCCATTCCGTCTTGTCTTCATACCCACAGCTAATGACATGGATGGCTTCCTGCAATAGAGAGGAAGAACTAACAGGATTTGGCAACCCGCCAGCTTCTAGAAGTGTCGAAGCCACAAAAACAGGTGACTGACCAAACTTCTTCTCAAGTTTCTCTTGGGAGATGGGCGGTCGATCAACAGTGCTTACTGCTATACAAAACAAAAGAAAACCTACTTTAGCAGAAAGTATTTCCTAATGTTTCCTTGAACGATTAACTATAACAAAAATTCTACCTTCAATTCCTTCTTCTATGGTTTCAAGAGCGTGTACTTGCTTCGATGCCTCTTTGTGCTTAGACTTCTTATTCTTATCTTTCTTTCCTTTCCCCTTCTTGTTCTTCCTTGAACCACAACAAAAACAGCACCACTTCGGCCAGCAGTTACACGTCTTGCTAGGTGCCTTCTTTTTAGCAGGAGCATCGAATCCATATAGTGCTTGCCTTCTGAAGACACACCCAGTTCCGACATATATAGGTCCTTGCAGACCATCCAATCCTTTCATATTAATCTGCACATAAGTTCAAGAGTTATGTCCTGCTCGACAGTGTGGATGACAGAACAAGTATAGAGAAGGATCGAGGATATACATACATCGAAAAACACGACATTACGATTAGAATATCTATCGTGCCTATCAATCCCATCAAATCTTTGGGGAAACTGCACATAGCATACTTTCTTTCCTGAGGTGGGATCCATGAGGAAACACATAGCTTCTCTCAACGCCTTGCTATTGTTAATGTAGTGATCACAGTCGACATTTAGAAGATAAGGAGCATTTGACAGAACTGCTGAAACCCGTATCTGTATAATTACAGAGAACAAGTTCAGTAACAGAGTAAACCTTTTCTCTTTGCATGTATAATAAAAAGGCAATAGTCATTCACCAGTGAATTCATAGCACCAGCTTTCTTGTGATGATCAAAGCCGGGTCTCTTTTCACGTGAAACGTATACCAGACTAGGGAGCTCATTCCCTTCAATATCACGAACACCTTCACGGCCAAGAAACACCTGTTGGAAAAGCAATTGGCAATCAAAGCCAATGTAAGAACAAAAAGAATGACACAAAATAGTTAGTTGCACCCCATTGCACCAAAGTGCAAAATAAAGATAGATTAACATCACTTTTTTTTGCTTGTCACGGCAAGTAAAGACCCCTACTCCTAAAAGCAACAAAATGTCAATTAAGTGACTCGAGCACTGGAACAAAAGCTAACATGACAAAACACTGATGCAGTGTCCCTTCACCAAAATTGTTGTTACAGAATGAAAACATTATTGTTTGAAAATCCTTGGAAAAGGCTTAAGGGTTTGGCACCACACTTTGTTAGAGTCTAGTAATTCCCTTTTCTGAAACCAATCTATGCCTACAGAATAGGGCATGCATCATAAAAATCCAACATCTATAGCCTATAGAGTCAATTTAGTGGCATCGCACAGCATTGAGCCAACTACTACTTCCTTAGAACGTAAAATTACACACTACATAAGTAAAGCCAAGCAAATTAGTTGTTGTGACTCTCACCAACCTGAATCATACCAGGATGGTCCCTAACATTGTTACCAGGCCAGGGTGTTCCATCCTGCATAGTCCAACCTTCCTCAGGAACCTTCTCAGCCATGGCCACCAAACGATTTATCCGAACTTTGAACTCTTCATATTCTCTCTGTGCAAGACAAAGATATCAGGAACCCATCCAGTTAGTTTATTCGATATGATTAAAACTGAATCTTGATCAATGAGCTCGTGTGCAAAGGGAATGGAGGTGTTCATTTTTCTTTTGTTTTGTACTTTTGTGTGAATCTCAACAAATAACATAACATATATAGTACCAACCTTCATTGCACGCCTTTCTCTAACAAAGGAGGGATGAACTTTATTCTTCAAATAGTCTATCTTCTGAGAGAAATACCATTCAGGAGCACGAGGTTCGATATTGAATTTCTTGCTGAAGGGAACCCATTTCCGAGCGAACTCAGATGTCTCAGAAAGTGCTTCAAAAGTAAGCATGGCTGCACCATCGTCTGACACGTAGCATGATACTTTGTCAACTGGATAATCCGAAGCAAGGATGGACAGAACTGTGTTTGCTGTAATTAAAGGAGGTTCTTTCATGGGATCTACTGTGCTGACAAAGACGTCAACGTCTGCCAATTCTGAGGGCTTTCCTTCTTTTTCATACCTATAAAAAGTTCAAGCAACGTTACAGCATTAGTAGAGAAAGTACATCAACAAAGTACTTCAATAGTTCAAGATGAAGACTATTACTGTAATAATAGAAGATGCTCAATACAAAAAGCAAAAGATGAATACAAAATGTGTCTGCAAGTGTGATAGAGAGAGAAAGATGGTGCTTACCGAAGAGAGAGTCGATCAAGGTAAGTTTCTCGCTCAATAGGACACCACTTGGGGAACTGATCAAGTATCCATGATGCAGCAAACCATATCTCACAGATAACTGATGTCATCCACAAGCCATATGCACCAGGAACGGGATGGCGAATCCTATAGTGAAAAAACAAGCCAAGAACCACAAGACGCAGGATAATTACCATTCGGTATGGATTTATCTTGCTTGAAGAAATGGGAAGTTTCCTCGAAAGTGGCTGTCTCCCTTCATCCATCCTACATAGAGTTTAAGATACTAAGATACAAATGTAGAGTTATTGTAAACAAAGATAATCGCCATTTATTTCACACTTCTACGCCTGAAAATACAAGTAGTGGTTCAACATCCATTATCTTGCACAATATCTAGAAGATAACTAAAGACAGAAGCCAGAACTACATACTTTAGGATTTGTGTTAGTTATAGCCTCAAAAAGTAATACAAAGCATAGAAAGATGAGCCATTTTTGCAAGTTATTGTTAATGACTATTATAGAAAGCAAAGAAGAGACTACTAAGAGCTCACATGGGCAAATCTGCACCAAAATCACTCCCATCCCCTTGGTGTTTGACCACTTGAAGTTTTTCATTTTGCCTTCTCCTCCATTCTTCCATACGATCCTTCCACGCAACACTTCCATAGCCATATACTGCAAGATCTTTCTCTGGGGCCATGGGCCGGGGATGTACTGCAACATCAGAATAATGAGTGAATAATACTACACAAACTAAAAAGGCTTCCTGCTGCAGGATCTGAACCAGAAGAGCAACTTACAAGATGCTGTTGTACCAGGCGGAGTCCCATGAATTCCATTCACATGACTGGCAAATGGGGGTACTATTATAGCGTTCTGATTATGCGCAATCTCAACATCCTAATACATAACCAGAAGACATTAAGGCCAACGTGATACAAAAGAATGATTCACACAAGACAATATACGGAGAGAGAGAGAGAGTGAGAGAGACAGAGTTTAGATTATTCATTACCTCTTCTCCATAAGTCAAAAGAGGGATATCTACACCCTGAGATGAATCATGTTTGGAGGCGGTGGCTGATCCAGCTAAACCACCATAGTTCGATCCTACTGCACCACCGGTTTGGGTAAAGCCTAAAGGCTCGCTCTTTACATAATCAAACTCGTTTTCCAAATCATCAATACCATCTTCATCTTCATCACCCTCAACCCTAGCAAACCCTATGGTACAAAGGCATTTATCAATAAGACAATTACACAACAGAGCAAGGTTTCAGCTCTGAACAACAACCATTTGCAATAAGAGAATCTTCGACAGACTCACCTTTAATGCGCTTGTATCTGGTCTTGCATTGAGGACAGGCCTGACTTCCCTCTTTCCTCTCATACTCATAGCAAGTTCTACAAACGGGTAAACCGCATTCATTGCAGGCAACAAAAGGCTCCTCATTTATTATCTCCACTTCATCCCCGCAAATTTGGCATGTTTGCCCACTCAGTTCATGAACTGCCTTAATCTATAAAATCAAAAAGAAATCAGGAGCATGATTCCATTAGTTTCACATCCTTAACTATGGCCACAAAGCAACATAAATGGCTTTCCCTGACCTCTATTCAACCACACTCAACAAGCACGCATTCATGGAAACAGTTCTCACCTAGCCTAGCCACATGCAATAATAAGGCCATTTACTGTAACTTGGGAAGTTCTAATCAAACATTTTTCTGTAAAAGTTCTTAACTTTTCATGCTATAACTAGTTATTCTATCACTTGTGACCAAGAGATAATCTTCTTTTTTCAGCATTCTCCTCTTAGATTAGAACTCATATGACGAAATAAATTTAGATTACTTTCACTTTAAAATCAAGAAAAATAGTAATCATAGTGGCAGATTGAGAGAAACACAATAAAATATGTACACTCATATTCTTACCATTTCAAGTAGGGAAGTTAAACAGAGCAAAATCACTTAAAAAGGGGGGGAAAAGGTTAACTATACAACCCTCACAATTACATATCAATGCAAACATCTAAACCTTTTGCAATCAAAAGATGATCTCTAATCCCAATCCCTAATTCACCCAATCAACTAAGCTACAATCAAATTCCACACTAACCAACACTTAAATCTCCATGAGAATCACAAGAAGCAAGAAGCGGGAAATGCGGAATCAACAGAGATGAAACAACAAAAACCAAAATGAGGGTTTATCCAAATACTCACTCTCCCAATTTCATCAGCATTAATCAGCACAAACTCATTTCGATTGTGAGAACCAGCAACAAGCCTCCCTCCTGTGTTCATCGCCATAATCCCACAAACACAATTCTGCCAAAAATCCCAACTTTTTGTATCCCACTTCAGAAATTTAATCCCCTGCGTTGGAGAAACAGCTGGGATTTCTCCAACCAGTCAGCAGTTCTCCTTTTTACCCCCAAATCCAAAATCTTTTGGAAAAACCACACTTAAAACCCCTCAAGATTTAGCTCCTAATGCCTTAATGCAGCTGCAGATTCTTGCTTTTCTGTGCCCAAAATCTCAATCAGATACGCCTAATCCACCTCGAGATTTATCCTTGGCGAGCAATTGCTGATAGAAAAGGATGGATTTTGGGCTCAAAATCTGTTCTTGCTAACCGATAATAAACCCCATCACAAATCACCACATTGGGAGAAACACACATAGAAAATCCAATTGGAGAAAGGTAAAAAGAGAAGGGATTGATGAAAATGAGAGAAAACAACTACACATTATTCTGGAAACGAAAAGGTGTTGTGTGTTCAATGAAAATGGGATAAATATAATTAATGAAATAATTAAAGTTTATTTCTTTACAAGCTAACGCTCCACTGTAATGTAGCTGGACAAGACGATAGACTTTTTAGAGTGTTGATTGATAGAGATAGAGAGAGATAAACTAGCCGGTGTCACTATGTGTAGGAAAGGACACATTTGGGTGGACTTGAATATTAATTAATTAATTCTCTTTCTGAAACAATTAGATCCTCTCTCTAAATTAATGTCGCAATTGAAAAAAGGTAGTGTGTGTGAGTGAGGGACAGAGATAGATTTGGGTGGACTTTATTCTTTATTAACTTAAAATAATTACTAATATTCAAATAATTAAAGCCTCTCTCTAAATTATTTGCTGAAAAAATAGTAGGAGTATAAGAATATATAATGTTTGTGCGTGTGTGTGAAATTGGTGGATGCTAGCTTTGAGTAGGGCCCACTGGAGTTGGTACAGTAATAAAGGTTGATGTGCTATCCAGCTATGATGGATGTCTGCTTCTTGTAGTTGTACATTTCCTTCGTTTGGATGTACCTTCTTATTTTATTTATTATTATTTCAGATTTAAGCATTTTTTTTTATTTTCAGTCAATTTATAGGAGAATGTTTTCGGAATCACATGATGTTTTGGTATTTTTAGTCAATTAAATAAATAGAGTATCTATATTTATATGGAATAGTAATTTAGAGAGAGAAACTCAAAACGCGTTAAAACGAAAAAAGAGAAACCGCGTAAAAAGATCCTATGTATTGGTATTTTTGGAAAATGTATAATGATTATTCCCTCTATAAATGTTTATTTGAAATTAGCATAAGTTTTTAAAAAAATGTATAGAAAAAATAATGCTAAAATAAATATCCTATTTTAATATTTTTATTTATGATAAAAGATAAATAAAATGTACAAAGTTCATTTAATCCTCTTTGGTGGAGAAAATCATATAAGCATTTCTCGTATTTAATTGCGCAAAATAAAGAGAACAAAATAAAAGTTTTAAGGATCTGTAATTATGATATGAACAATTTAAAATTTTTTAAATCTGAAACCATTAAAGTTTTCTTTCCCTTTGTAAAATGTGTATGTTTATCTTTCGAGAAAAATATGTAAACATCTTAAGTTAATGAGTTAACCATATCATAGTCAATTTATAAAAGTTGGGATTACTTATATAGGACCACAGTTTCTTAAAGAATAAGGAAACTGTGTAACTTTCAACTTTTCATTTTTACAGGTTTTAATTTATTATTTATTTTTATTATAGAATGTGGATTGGTTGGCATTAGAATTTGACTCACCTTTATCGCATATAGTAGTAATTAATTAAGGTATTATTCTATGATTAATTATCCAATTTACATAGGGAGTTGCTAAGTGGACTAATAAGTAGGGGTGATTTAGTAAGTTAATTACTTATATCTACTTACTAACAAGTACTCCTACTACTACTATAGTACTAGTATGGCATGCCTTCAAAAATACTCCATCTATCCATTATTTAAAGAGTCATTTTAACTCGGCATAAATTTAAAGAAATTGTTTAACTTTGTGGAGAAAACCATAGAGAAAATGAGTGGAATGTGAGATCCATTTAAAATATTAATTGTATATTATATTGTGAGTTTGAAAAGTTAGTGCGGCGTGGAGTCTGCATACTAAAAATAAAATAAAGTAAATGTTTTTATAGATCATGGACAAACTAAAATGATACTTCTATATAAATTCTTTAAATGATGAACGGAGGGAGTAATATAGCAGCATACTCATTAATTGATATTATAGGGTGCATCAGAGTGCAAATAGATTCTCAATACAAAATAAAGATTATTTATTAGTACTTTCTTCATTCCTCATTAAGTGGCACCGGTTTCTCATTAATTGGCACCGGTATTAAAAAATATAGTAGAAAATTGTTAAAAAGTTAATGGAATGTGGGTTTCACTTTAATATACTCCGTATTACTTTTTTAATAAAATATGAGTGAAATGAATTAATAGAATGTGAGATCCATTACCAAAAATAGTACTCCATTCGTCCCAAGATAAGCGAAGCACTTCTTTTGAGTAAATGATTTAAGGTATCGATAAAGAAAAGTAGAGAAGTAAAGAGAGAATAAAGTAGGTGGAAAATAAAGTAAGAGAGTGATGATTTTTTGCTAAAAAGGGAAATGTCTCACTTATAGTGGAACATCCCGAAAAAGAATATGACTCGCTTATCTTGAAATAGAGGAAGTAGTAATGGTGTCAATTAATTGAGAACGGACCAAAAAAAATTGTTGTCTATTAACAATAAGGATGGAGCGAGTATATGAAATTTGGATGGATGACAGTATTACTATTAAATCATATCATAATTATAGCATAACTTCTCATCAAAAGGTTAATAATGTCTAGATCTTATATTAAGATTGAGAAAATAATGGAAGATGTGAAATTTAAGGCCGTAAATACAATCGAAAAACTATAATGACACAATTTGATCATCGTAAAATTGTAGCTTTCGTCGTAGCAAGATCTCAATCAATGATATTGTGTTTGATACATCTCTTGGTATAGTTTCCACAAACTTATTAAGCAACCAATTACATGATTCAGTCTTTTCATCACTTAGAAATCCACCATCACAAACTCTTATTTGATTATGATGATTTTGTCCCTTTGCAGATGAGTCGTATTCCTTTTCGGATTGTCCCACTTGCTGAGTCATTTCATTTTTTAGCAAAAAATAATACTCCTTTACTCTCTCTCTCTCTTTCTCACTTTATTCTCTTAATTTTTTTCTTAAATCTCATACAAAAAAGAAACGCTTCTATTACATAGAAACGGAGGGAGTACTTATTAGTGTTATAAGTATAATCAAATACAACATCACCAATACATAATATAAACTCTTTTTGATTTAGGATCTACTCATAAACATTTACCGAACCTATTACCTAAATTGTTTCATAGTCAAAAAAAATGTTGAACTTTTCCCTTTTCTCAAGTACAAAGAATTCTATCACAGTTTCGGCATCAATACCCCATTGTCCATCCCTTAAGCCTCTCTTAAAATTCATAATATCTCTTTTTGTGCAACTTACACTTTCGAGCCGTTACACTCTCTAATAGTTGCATTTCCTGACAAGTAGGTATATTAGCTTCTGAAAATTGTTGAGTCAACACTCTCTTCTCAACCTATACATTACAGTGTGATCGAAATAGATGCACATTTAAAGGAGTTGAAAACCATGACTATGACCTTCGGTGAAGATGCTAACACACCAGTCAAGTCTAATTTGTTGCTTAATAATAGAAATATTTGCTTTACAATCAGTTCTAACTTCACCACGAGTTCTTGTCTTAATCAGAGCACCACTTTTTGACCTGCGTTTAGAAATACAGTTGTTTCCAAACAATCTCGTTAGTCATCTTATTTTTTTAGCTTCAAAGTGCAAACTTATTGTAGGATGCAAATGCATCATATATTGATGCAAACTTCCCAATTTCTTTTGGTCATTTGCATCCGGAGGAATGTAGTATATTTGATTGATCGCTCATATTTTCATTTAATACACTGCAAATTAAATTAAAAAGTAAATGAATAATAATTATTTTTTATTATTAATGAATAATATTATAATCCTAAGCAAAATTGAAGATTAACAATTTGTTGTTAGATGAATTAGATTCTCTAATTTCATTTATAAACTAATTCAAATTAGTGTATCATCTGATTTGCGCCCAACAATTATTATTTCTCCTCATAACACTACAAAAGATGTTGTACACGATCTAGTGGATTTAATGTAAAAACCACAAAACATACGACGTTTAATTAATTTATTTGTTCAAATACACTTTTACAGTTATAACTACAAATGTGCATTAATAATGACAAGTTAATTTAATAAACTGTTATGCATGAATATGAGTAATAAATTTCAGGAAAAAAAAAGTCATGGCTATCGTCAAATCTATACAGACTACAATTACTGTTATAAACAAATAAGTACTTAAATAATTCACCAACATAGGGCAATAGAATAAGTTTTGTTATCTAGAACAAACATAGGGCAATAGAAGCAAAGTTATTGTAATTGTTACGTATTGTTTATGTTATTGAAGAATATGAATGAATAGAAAATATAAAAAGCAATGGAAAAAAAATGATGGATAAAAGTAAGAAAGGAAAGAGAATATATAATTTATTATGAAAGAATTTAAATTGCTGAAACTTAGGATTGTAACTTTCAGGCCCTCACAAATCGCTCAAATATGTATCTGATGATCATTATTATAGTTTAATGTATGTTTAACATTATTTTATATGTTTAATTTAATTTTATGAGATTAATATTTGTTATTGACATTTTAAATTTTCTAAATTTCAAACATATCAAAATTCGGATTCTTCATTTTCTTTATAGCTTCAATAAATATGTTAAAATCGAATTTTGATTTTTATGAAAATTATAATATTAAAAATTACAGTAGCAAATTTTAATTAAAATTTGTTATTGACATTTTTAATATAACCTCCTAGCAAATGGAGATGGACGAATTATTACAGTTGTAGTCCGATTCAGTGGCGGATCGGGGGTGCCCCCCCCCCCCCCACCCCCCTCCGCGACCATTTACCACGTATCCAGACATAAATTTTTCATGATCGCCCCCTCCGTTGGCCTCCGATGTTGCCCCGAGAAAGAAAAAAATACCTGGTGCCAGCAGTTTTATGTGAAATTTTTTTTTTTTTTTCAGTTTTAGTAAATCTGGTTGTGCTGTAAGCCTGTAAACACAGAAGAAAATAAAAAATTTAAACACAAAGAAACGGAGCAGTCTAGAGTGAGGAAGAAAGGGGAGTAGTAAATGACTTGGGCTTTACCTCTATTTTACTATTTTACTGGGTCACAGGTTTAAAGTTAATGAGGTATTGGTTTCGTAATGTTAATTGAGTACCCGGTTCTCCAATCGATTGCCCTGCAATAATACCTACGCCTTCTCCCAATTCAACTAGACGCACTCCTATGAACGTGGAAAATATACCAGATTGGTTGAGTCGAATTGAAGTTGTAAAGTCATCGATAACTGGTTAGTCAAAACAAGAATTCGACGCTGAGGACACCCCCGAAGAGCGGGGGATTTCGTGACATTTCGAATACTCTTGGGCATCAAAATTTGGATTTTTATAGACAAGGAAGAGGTATAAGAAAACTTTCTGGAAAATCTTATATAAATCGACCTAACTCAAAAATGGAATCCTTCCATTTCAAAAAAAAATTCACTAAATACCGTCTGAATTCATCTAACTACTAATATACTTACTAATACAAATCATCGTATTCATTGTGAAAATTTGTTGTTGAAGATGGAGTTAGTATTTAGGATGAAAGAAATTATTTGTGGTGAATTAGGATAAATATATGGTGTGGGATTTGGAATGATTGGTAATGAACTAATGGTATCCATTTAAATATTGTAGAAAGGAGTGAATGGAAATTGCCATATTGGTGTGGTGTCTTGCTTAGTTGGTGTATTTGTGTAGTATTTTTTTGTTTGATTAGGTAAATGTTTAGAACAAAATTCGAAAAAATATAGTTTTATTGGTTAAAAGAGTTATGCTCTGCTATGAAATTGCATAATATGATGAAAGATGATTAGTTGAGTGAATATTGAAACGTTTCCAAGATATGAATATTATAGAAGTTAGTTGTCGTGATCGACGTATGCTAATGCTATTGAAGTTAATGAGAAAAGTGGATGGCATAGATTTTAATAAAAAATTGATAAAATAAAATAATCAAGGAGAAAAAGTGGATAAAACATGAAATAGAAAGAGTAAAGCTGATAAGATATTTTAGAGAAATTTTTCATTTTTGGATGAGACTATTTTTTAAGGACGAACTGAAATAGAAAGATGAAATAATTTTTCGTGGATGGATTGAGTATTTTATTTCGCCCCCTCCCATTTTGTATCCTGGATCCGCCACTGGTCCGATTGAAATATACTACAAACTAGTTATGTGTGTGTGTGAGAGAGAGAGATGGTGGACTTTCTCCTGTATCCACAACAGATGTAGAATTTCCAACGAAAGGAGTAACGGTAAGGTCAGAGGAAGAAGAGGTGCGATAACTCTGGCATAGGAAAATGTTTAGCATCGCGAGTATGAATAAAAATCCTATTTTAAATAAGGCTAATTAATGATGAAGAAAGGGGAAACTTCGATAGATTGAACGATTTACTGATGGTGAAAGATAGACATGTCTTTAAATAAAATATAAAAAAAATATGAAAAATAGTTAAGTGACGGAATATCAGACATGGGTCTTGAAAGGAGGTCATATATCACCGGTTAACACGCTGTGTGCACAAAAAGAATATAACAGGTTTCCTTGGTCCAGCAAATCCACTAGATCACGCGGTCTAGGAACTCGTTGGTCGTCGGAAAATCCTGGTCGTCGGACACACAGAGCACTCTTTCAAAAACCCTCAACCACTTTACTAAATCTAGTATAGGGAAGTAGGGATCGATCCCACAGAGATGGATGCGTAACAATCGTGTTCAAGGATTTGGACTTGTTTTTGGGGTTGGCTGCTGCCATGCATTTTTTGGGTTGAGGAAAAATAAACTTAACTTGGGAATTTAAACTGCTACGCTAACAGCTAGACCTAGGCGAATGATAAGTCGTATTCTAAGCCTTGGTTACTAGTCAGTATGTCGTGAAATACATGTATTATCTGCAAAACAGTTGCTTAAGTGTGCAGGATTGAAGGATCCAAGTCAGTAGGTGACGATTCGTGTGACGCAAGTGAAAAGGGCACTAGAAGGGTGCGGTACTGACCAGAATGCATGCCAGAGAAAAGGCTCGAGATGGAGAAGGAGGATAGCTGCGATGATTATTTTACAAGGGCAAAAAGGTCAAAATGCGGGAGAAGTCTACCCTAAAAGCAAGAGCAAGCCTCCCTATAAAAGGAGCCATTTGGAGAGAGAGAAGGAGTTCGGTTCGGAGTTTGACAATCACACTTAGTAGAATTCTCTCTAGAAGATCCATCCTTCAGCATTATCTTACCTCTCGTTCCTCGCCACAGCCATGGTCACTTGACGTCCAAGAGTCTGCCGGAGAAGTCATCAGTTCGCCTTTCCAGCCAGTTATCGCAGTAGTATAGTAGTATCATCGCCCGGAGTGGCACAAACAATCTTAATCGCTTTCTTAGTTAAAGTTTACTTGTTTTCATCGCTAGTTATTCTGCAAACACTCATCGTTGGTGCTTTTTTGAAGTACTTTGTTAAATTCCAGCTTTTACGTTATGAAGTTTCTATTTCGCATGTCACTTTGGTTTGAGTTTGCTTCATTCTGCCTAGGGAAGTTAGATTTAGTTATTGCTTTCAATTTCTAAGTGTTTTCTCATCGGAAGTTGCTGATTCGAAGTGTAGCTATGTTTTGTGAAGTTCTCGTGCATGAGTTTCTTTTCTACGTAGTGATTACCACCTTGCATGTCAGTCAGTAGAAGAAAAAGTTGTAGTTACCGTTTAATTTAAGTTTAAGCATTTTAATCGATGGATCTTAAGTTCGAATTTGTGAATCTGAAGTTCAGTCATGGTGTTTGTGTTTATCTGAATTCTGTTAATGCTTGGTGAAGAAGAAAACGTCAAAATCAACTTTAGTTTGAGTCACTTTTACTTTTAAGTTACTTTTTACTTTTGTTCCCTACTTTTCAGATGTACTGCCCAGATCTGTCAGAAAGCCCCAGCCATCAGATACACCTTGTTACCTAATTTTCCTCTTTTAGTAACTGTCTACTTTCCATATGTCTCTGATACACCTTGTCCCCTATTTTCATGAACACTCCCACATGTCTGTTATTTTCCCGCCTACTAGTCAGTAGAGTACTACCTTATTTCCTGTCTAGGTAAAATCTCAACCCAAGCGTGGTAGCTAACCAAACACCCAGGAAAGTCACCACAGTTATCTAAACGTGTCCATCCTCGTGGGATTCGACCCTTACCTCCGCTATACTAATCAGTAGAAGTGGGTTGAGGAAATTTGTTTGAAGTCAGGTCTCGGTCGTCGTATCAACGACTCAGCTGGGTCGGGAATCTCTTCCTGATCAGTTGGATACACTCCAATTCCACATGCGAAACCATCGAGGACATAATACCCAGACCGAACCCATCAGCGACACAGCAAAGCATGCACGAAAATTAAACCGAACAATCACTGGATCTAAGAAACTACTCTGATTACCTAGATCTGGGTAACAAACTGACTGTGGGGACCATGACTGAAAAAGCAGAGTACGGATGAAAAGCTGGAAAAACAACTAACTCGGGTACTAACTAACAGCGACATCATCTTCTTCAACCAAATTGCGTAAAAACTCAGAAGAAAAACAGCATGAGCGAAATCGGAACAGAGCAGACTGAATTTAAATCATTTTGATGAAGAACAATAAGAAAAACTAACAGATCTAAGGATGCTAGACGAAGTAAAACAGAAAGCAAGCGGAAAACTCAAAATCCATGCACAACTCGCCCTCCCCTGTTCAGATCCAACCTCGGACACTAAATCCACTCCGGATCCAAGCGTCCGACACAAACTCCAGCCAAAAGAAACATTTCATAACTTCAGATTTTAACAACCTCCAATCAATCAACAAACCACAGATCTATTACCAAATTCCCAGATCAAGCACCACAGCAGCAAAAACAGAGATCGACATATAACTTGTTAAAATAAACTCTCAACAGCAGGATCTACGTAAATCAACTTGAAAAATCACAGATAAACGCAAACTAACAGAAGTGAATAGATAATCAGTAGCATCAACGACCAAATCGACTCCCAAAAGTGAAGTTCGACCGTAAAAGTGCAAAACAAACTGAAATTTAAAGAGATTGTATCTTCGCCCTCACGCGGACGGTCTTACGACTGAAATTTCTGAAGAATAAACCCCCTCGGAACCGAAACTACCCCAGATCTCCCATTCCCAAGTGTGTGTTGTGTGTGAGCTAAGAGTGAGCGAAAAGAGTGATAATTTGTGTGTTGCATGCTCTTCTATTTATAGGCGTTGAAGTGAGGCCCAGCGAGGTATAGATAGACTTTGTTGCCCTCAGCTACTGACTCCCTTCTTCAAGCCTTCTTTTTCCTTAGATTCTGCTCATTTCTACTTCATCCCGTCGCTAGACTGCTTCCTTCAGCATCTCCTTGATCTAGCGATTTTTGTCACACACCTGGCTTAGAAACCGTGTTAGACCCAGCAAAATGTAACGCTTTTCACCATATAACCGATGCATGAAATTAGCCTTATCAGGTCTCGTCCGGGCTAGGCCCCGGTGGGCCTGGGCCGACCCACCCCAGCCCACTTGAAAACTCTGCATTCGGGCTAGAATATGTTGTGTAAATTTGTAAATGAAGGCTTCTACTTATTAGTCATTTCGCACTTCAATTCGTTCAGTTTGTTTTTTGTTATTGTTTGTTAAACCTCCGTCCACCATTAGGAATCTCATTTCTTAGCGGCACGTGTTTTAATAAATGTTAAGAAAAGTAGGTGAAAAAGGTTAGTGGAATAAGGGTCATACTTGTATATAGTATTAGTTTTAGATGAAATGTGAGTGGAATAAGTTAGTGGAAAGTGAGACCCTATGGAGTACCATTTATGGTAAAAGTGAACCGGGACTCCTATTCACGGACGGACTAAAATAGAAAAATGGGACTCCTATTCGCGGACGGAGGGAGTACCATGCAAAGGGACTGAGATTTGGAGGATCGAGAACTTCCAACCAATTCCTTTGCCAAAGTTTAACTATGGTAAATTCTGCTGTGGAGATTCATATATTATTCTTTGAGGTGTGCTTGTCTGTTCTCCATGTGTAATTGAGATGATAACTTCCTTAAATTTTGTGGAATCATTTCATTTTTATTTTTATCACAAGAAAGGATCTATGCTTTGGATTAACAATATGCAAACTAGTTATGGTAAGGGAGGTTCTTATCTGTATGACATTCACTTTTGGTTTGGAAAGGACACTAGCCGTGTATTGATCTTGTTCACCTTTATATTCATAATAATGCAATTATAATCATCAAACAGATCATGTTTCTTAGGTTGGTTTTCTTTTGAACATGTTTTCTAGCATAAACTAATATCAGGTTTTCCACTTTTCATGTGTTTAAGCTTTAAAGTGTTTGCATGTGCTTCACTATGTAAACATTATTCACTGTTTTAAGGGTCATTACTTATCTTTCAATTGCCTCTTGTGTATGATTAACAAATCCTGGAAATAAAGGTTCATTATTTTTGTTTTTTATTTGTCTCCTGACCATATTGTTGATGGTCAAGTTAAGAGCGTAGATGGTGAACTTTCCTAGTCACTTCTGGAAAATAACAAATGCTAAATGCTGGATTGTGGTTCTAATTTAGGTCGGTCGGGTTATTCAAGTTGGCTTCAAGAAAGCCACCATTCAAACCGCACAAGTTAAATAAAGATATGAAAAATAATGTTAGTACGAAAGTTAATAAATGTATTTAAATATTATTTAAATTTAAATTTAGATTTAATGAAAATGAGACATAAATAAGTTATGTCTAGGCCTATCAAGGCCCAACATAGGCTAGTCTGGGCCTATCCACTATTCAGCTTACTTAACAATTCTACATTCACCGATGATATTCATATAAGATATGTAACATATTATTTATCATAAATTAAAAACAACTAATTAACAGAACAACCATGAAATAACAATCATTGTGTGTACTGATAATGTGATTTAGGCACTTAGTATTTTTTTTTTCAATATATATTGATACTATTAGCTACAAGTGTATTACATCCCAACTGAATTTCGACGCCTTCAAATTAATAAAAATACTATGTTAGTATATATATTAATATGTTTTTGTATATGAATTTATAAGTTATGTTAGATTTTAAATTATCAATATTCTAAATTAATATATTTGCACCCTATTATATTCCATTGCAATTTAATATTACTATATTAAGAATAAAGATACGGTGTATTAGCAAATTGTTTAAATGTTAAGCTATAAAAATTCTTCATATTTCTAAAAAAGTATACTTTCTAATTTTATATGGTCGGTGCGTTGTGAACAGATTTACGTTGTGAACAGATTTGATATTCCTGTTATAGTAGATGCTATCACACATACAACCATACTCAATTCGATTGAATTGTTTGATCTTAAAGGGAATCTTCTATAATTTTGTACGTGAGAGGTGATTTCTTGGTTTCGTTCCGTCATTAATAACTTGATTATTTTTATATAATAGTAGATAAAAACAATGCTTGTAAGGAGTCCTATTAAAATCAAGGAATATAGGCCTGCCCGCCATCCACACCAGAATAAATAAAGTTTTCCGAAAAAACCTGCTAGTGGAGGAAGACCTCCTAGGGATAATAGACATATATAAGGCCATAAAGAATAATCGTACGTAATATACCACAGTGTCATTTGTGTATTCTTTACATATGTATAAAAAAAACTTGGTAAATAGTTTTCAAATATAACAATTTTTAAATTACATATCTGCATTGAAAGATACTTGGTAATTCTATGATTAATAATAAGCGCGTATATAATTTAATTTATTCAAAGTTGTGACTACCCCATTAATGAAAAGAGCAATTAAATTATTAATCCAATCAAACATGTTGTCACATAACTTGCTACAACAACATGCATAGCAAGACTAGACTTGATAAATCGTAAAACTAAAGTATGAATCAAAACCTCAAAACTAACAAACTTTTAGTTCAAGCAAAATAATTAATTATTACAATTAATTATAATCCCTATCATACAATTGGTCCACCTTTTGGACGTAGTTTCATTTTTAAGTGTCAATATCGAGAAGTCAGAGATCTTTGATTTTGACTTCCACACGAAAATTATCAAACAAACATGGATTGTTGTAGTTTGAATAATCAAAATTCAAAATGGACATAGATATTGATTGAATTAGTCTCTATTTATCAACTTTATACAACATGGTGGACTTTGTGAGTGCGCCCTTACAAGAAATTAATCTACTCTTTCCGTTCTATAAAAATACATATATTAGAATTAATATGAGAATTAATGCATAATTAATAAAGAAGGAAAGAGAGAAAGAAGAATAGTTAAAATAATATTAGTTGATAGTGAAACCACGTTATTATTAGTGTTTAATTAATGAGTTGTAATGGTAAGACATAGTGGAATAAGTTGTAAATAAATTGGTGTATATGAGTAATGAGTTTGGGACAACTTTCCATAAAGGAAAATGCCCTATTTTTATGGAACGAGCACAAATAAAAAATGCATATATTTTTATTGGACGAAGAAAGTAATAAATAATGTCATGACTATACACGTTCACTAATTTCATACTACTATAGCTTTTGGGACTGAAAACCTTTTTCACTTTTGCTTTTTTAATGTACTACTTCCGTTTATAAAAATAATCTTAATAGTAGACGACATGAATTTTATTAAAAAATTGGCAAAAATAAGAGAGTCATAGAGGAAAAAGTAATTGAAATAATATTGTTAGTGTAAAATGAGATCTATCTCATTAGAAATAAAAACATACTGAGACTAATTTTTATAGATAATCTAAAAAAAAAAAAAAAAGAAAAACAAGAAGAAAATGTTAGAAGAATGTAGCTTCTATTTTTATATACTAGTTTTATTATATTAATTGCGAATGAAATGAATTAGTGGAATATTGTTCACTTGCAAACAAATAATACTAATAAAAATGGGATCGAAGGAAGATGAAAAAATTAACGATTAATGGCAGTAGTATTATAATGATAACAATTTAGGTGATGGAGATATTATGTGTATATTGGGGAAATGTAATGAAATATTGAGAAAAATAATTGTTTTTTCGTTATCTTTTGATTTTAAAATCTTGTGAATTACTTAGTTAGACTACATTTTCAGGTGTAGTTGGTGGTGAAATGGAAGTCAGTTTTTTCAATGCGGTAAATTATTTTTTCAAATGTCGTCTACTTAGATTCGAAATGAAATGACATCGTTTCATTGTTTACGGATATTTTACCCTCTAATTTGTCACTAATAACATCAGAATTTAAAGACTTTGTTAGTTAAAATTGGCGGTTCGAGAAGTGACAACAATTTGAAACTAATTATGCGTGGAAGCTGGGTTAAAATATGCAATTCCCAAATGAAGAAGCTGCGTTGAAAATTGAAATTTGCAATTCCCAAATTACAATCCCTGTCTTGGCAAATTTGACCATATGTAATTTGAACTTTCTTTTAAGATAGTCGAAAATTATAGGAAATTTTACTATTTACATTTAACAATTTGATAGACTAAAACCCAACAAAATTTTTTCTATAAATGAAAATATCTCGAGGGAGCATTGAACAATTCGATTAAATAAAACCCAACAAAAAATTAGTACAAATAAAAATTCACAACTCTATTCACTATAGTATATTTGCCTCCGACCACACATAAAAACCTCGTGAACCTCTCTCTCCCCCTATTTTCTAACTGAACCAAAAAGTTGAAGAAAAAGAAGAATGGCCGTTGAATTACCGCACCAGCCCAATTTCGAAGCTGCCCCTGCCCCTGCCCCTTCAATTATTATAAATATAATAAAAAAACTTTCCATTTTACTAAATTATTCAAAATTGACATTTTTCTTTATTATCTTCAAAACCTTCCTTTTATATATGTATAGATAGATTTTATACTATACACTCAATATAATAATTAATAATTGAATTTAAAGGTATTTATATTTTGAGTTAAAATTAGAAAGTATAAGTAGAAATACAGAAAATTTAAGAAAATAAAAAATTAGTTTTAATCGGGAATTTAGTGAGTTATTAAAATTAGATTACTATGGCTATGAGAAGATTAAATAATTTTAAGTACTTCATTATTAAACAATGTGCTTGGTTACAGTTAAATAATTTTGATATAATAATTGATTAAAATTAGTAAATTATGTAACTAGAGGGAGGAGCCGGAGTTGGATATGTGATTTTACACTAGTTTTACTGTTTTAATTTTGTTTTATTATAAGTTTAAAAAATACTACTAATATTAATTAAGTAAATTTATTAATCGAGTAATCTGACATGATCTTTTATTACGGATGCAACACTTGCCATTCCCACTTCTCTTACCATTACTCATTCTACTTAATTCACAGCCCCTCCCTCTCCCTAATCACCTCTATAAATTTAAATCCATTCTCAACTTATCTAATAACTACAAAAAAATGGCCTTGAAGCTTGCCTTTTTCTTGATATCTCTCACTCTCATAATCTCTCACTTGGAGTCAAGGGAATTTCCCCAGCTCGAAGAGTCCACCGGCCTCGACTGCTGGACCGCGCTCTCCAAGATCCGGTCGTGCTCCAACGAGATCGTGGCGTACTTTGCGACTGGAGCCATTGATATAACTCCACCATGCTGTGAAGCCATAGCCCTCATCACTCATCAATGCTGGCCCACGGTGTTGGGCATGCTAGGGTACGGCCAGGACCAGGCCGATGTCTTGAGGGGCTATTGTGATGCCATTGACTCGTACACAGCTGTGCCCGGCCCTGCTCCGGGCCCATTAGGTCCGTCTTTTGCACCAGTGAACTAGCTAGCCAAGTGGAGGTTTCTTCTTTTTATGATTTGGTTTACGTCCCATGCATGTTTACAGTACCACGCCTTGGAGTGGATTTTAAGAAATGTAATCGAAACTACCTAGTCCATGAATCTATCACTCACTTGTTTTGGAAATACAAAATCTACTCAATAATTTTAAATTAAGGATATTTTTACATTCAATCTTAGATCTAGTTTCTTGATCTTGATATTTGGCAAATTTATTATTATCAAGATTTTATTGCAAGAAGAAACCCAACATTTCACATACGAATGTAAAAGCAATACCTAAAAAGCTCAAAGATGCAAATTTTTTACTTCATTTATAACCAAACTAAGAGCAAAGACATTAACAAATAAGACCATTTTGCTTCTTGGTAGCTCTCTTCAAGCCGCCATCTTGCTGAATTCAGCTTCTCGTCGTCTACAATAGTTTCTCTTGGCTACGTCTTCTTTACTTTCAAATTCATCTCTTACAAAAATTACTACTATGGAGAATACATGTTGCATAATTTTTAAGTATTTCGTGAAATTAAATATCATGATAGGTTTTTGGACAATGACTTAATTTTATTTTGAAGTACTTTTGTACGGACTTTTTTGCCCCATTACACATTTTTATCCATCTCTTTTCTCCATTTTTTTGCTTATGCAAAGTTGAATTTTGTTCGTGCTTTTCTGCCACGGCAAAGCCTTTCAGACCACCTGTGTGGTATGTGTAGTATGCTTAGTTTGATTAATATACTAATTAGCAACTTGTGTTTTAGCTTATCTTGAATGTCACAAGTTATGCAACTCTACTAACTAAACATTATGATTGGATGAAATTAGGACATAATGAATTTAGAAGGAGCTACAGCAGATGGGAAGGATGTAATGAAGAGCAGAGGCTGCTAAAAAAGAAGCAGATTGTTTGGATTAATTAAATAAGAGAGAAAAATATGGAGAAAATATATAGAGGTGTGAGAAATAATAGTAAGATAGATGGAAAAAAACTACAATTGTGCAAAAGTACCCCCAAAAAAAAACGATCGTCGTCCAAACTCCAAAGACCTTTTAGTACTTTCTCAAGATACCACAAATACGACACGGGAGATTTCAGAAAAAAAGACTCAATTTGCATGCCTTTTGAATTTGTGAAATTTGGGATTAAATTCGCTGACCTTTCAAAATATAAGATCTTGGCATGCAAATTTTTCGAAATAAGGAATTTTCGAGTTTTTATAAGTTTTCTCTTCTTTTATCTTATTACTTCTTTACAATAATTACGAATTCTAAATTACCCTCTAATATTTTCACCACAAATGCAAAAACATGGTAATCCAAAACTATATGGATCAAACAAAACTCGAATGGCCCAAATTGACGGCCCAACCGATCCGTAACCTAAAAGGAAAGATCTTGCGCGACATGCTTGATTATCGATAAAATACTAAAACTCGAATTTTAACCTTCGAATGAGCTCATTTACTTCATCACTAGACTGCCCAAAAAGGATGCATAGATTCTAACTTATGTTGTCAAAATGTTAAAGAAACATACCTAATATATAATGATTGGCCTTTTCTGAAATTACATAACTACTTGAAAAAAACTCATGCAGTTTCTCAAAAGGCAACATAAGAATGGAACCTTTTGGAATACAGGTAAAATGGATGTGAAAATATGTCATACTAGACCTGCTTATTCTAGGCTACCATGTCTCTAACCAAGATGGTAACCCGGGCCAGAGACCGTTCACCACCAGACGTCATTGATGCATGCTTTCCCTCTAACAGATATGCTGCAATGAAGCCCGACTAGGTCCTGCAGAAATGTATCCCCTACTTGAAGGTACTGAAAATGATGCGTGCAGGTAACCATGTTTATCGTGTGCATAATCCGTTCAACTGGTTCAGCTCATGACCTTGGAATCAACAGACTTGTCGCTGGATTTGTTCAAGCTACCTAATATACCATTAATCAGCTTGTCTTTGCTATCAACTTCTTTAACAAATGAATAGCTCTTTTGAGATTTGGGCTTACGAGTGGGTTTAGAAACCTCTGATCCATTTGTAGAAAGATTTGAACCACTTTCCACAGAGTCTATACCGCTGTTCTTGCTCGTTGATCCGTCCCTCTTGGTATTGCCTTGTTTCTGGCCGTGCCACGAATCTAGAATGTCGAGCAGAGCACTTTCTGATGACATTTTAGACTTGCTTTCGTCTTCTGACCTAGTGTAGGACATCTCGTCGTCTGAATCGGAGAAGTCATCCTCTCTCAAAGGCTCATAGAATGTAAGCCTCTGATCTGTTCCCTTTCGACTTCTCTCAGTCAGTTGTGCATCCATTTCATCTTTTTCGGAGCCTGAAGTATCAGGAGGACCCAGTTCATCCCAAGAGTCACTTTCTTCGTCTTGTTTTGATGTAATCAAGGAATCACCATGCGAATCATCCACAGGGCCAACCTGACCAGCATTTTGAAGGTTAAGATTCTTGAGAGCAGTACGTGGTAAGATCAAATTGGACACCACCACTGCCCCAGGCATGATCTTAAAAAGAGTCGCAAACTTTTCATGACCAAGCTTCTGGAGGTCAAGAGCATAACCATATTTTTCGAAGAATAGTTTCCTAAAGCCACCAATGTTGAACCCTTCTGGATGTTCCTTTACTATCTCATCGACAAGCTTCTTGCAATCGGTCAATACCTCAGTCTTTAATTTGCTTGACGAGGCTCTAGGTATATGTTGTGGAACTCCAGTATGAGAAAGATTTTGATACTTCTTCTCTTTGGATTCTTGTACATGTGACTGTCTGTCTGAGAAGATATGACTCAACCCATTACTTGAAGGAAGGTTGTTTTGTACAGGTTTTCCTGCTGGATGAGTAACTCTGAAAGGATATCTAGCATCGGCACGTTCCTCCAACCACTTCTTGTCCGAGATCAACAAGTCAATTAGGTGCAGAAGATCGCTTATGGAAACTGATCTCAGATCCATAGGTCCCTGTTTTTGTAAATTTTGTGCCAAACTCTCCCTGTATGGACAGGAAATCGCATAAGAAAAAACTTGACGCTTGTCGGATACAGCGTATTAGCAACTCAAAAAATAACATTTCACCTCAATACTTCCATCTGTAGTCCAGAACTACTAACAAAATTATTTCACCTGTTTATATGTTCAATTGTACATCACGCAGATAAAATGCAATTGAGAACACTCATGGGTAGAACCAACTTAATGAACAAAATTAGATAACAGATAAAGCTAATATATGACAAAGTTTTGTGAAACAATACCTGGTCCTTGACTTGGAAAATATGTTTGAACCTTGGGATGTACCAATGAATGACTCCAATTCCTTCCAAAATGACTCTCTGGCAAAAAGTTCAAGCTGCTTAGACTTCACTTCAACATGAGCTGCTTCACCATCATTTTCTACTTTATTTTCACCAAGCTGATTAATGTTTACCTTAGGATGATCAGCTATCTCTCCATTTACTTCTATATTATCATCAACCTTTGGGGACCTCCTAAATTTAAACCAACTCAAGCTTAAATCTTGAAGGGATGTGTCAGAGGCGGCACCACCACTCAGAGCAACTTTTCCATCAATCAGAGCTTCATGGCTCGAAGGAGAAAACAAGGCTGGACGTAATGCTTCTGATGATTGACATAGCATCACAGTTTTCTGTGTATCAGTATCCTTCTCACTCAATGCTTCGTCATGCTTCGCATCTCTATTGCCAAACAACTTCATCCACATCCCTCTGAAGAATCCATATTCAGCAGCAGAACTACGATCATCAGGAACAACCATGCCATTCTCATTGTTTTCAGACAAGTCCTTGACCTCAACCGTTGGGGTAGCTAGAGTAGCCTCATTGGTAGATGGTTGAGTCTTCAGTTTAACCTTCCTATCTGCTAGTATCTCTTGTATGTTTCTCTTAGGAAGGAATGCTTTTTTATTGTTTTCCTTATTCAGATCTTGCACATTTGCTGCACGAGCTTCCATTTTAACATTATGCGTCTTTAGTGATACAGAAGAGTCATTTTGCTTTTCCATCTTTGGGGCTTCATGCGAATTTGTTAACTCTGCTATCACTTTAGGACCTGGAACTTCACCAGCTGTTGACTTATGTACTATGTCGTCACACGAGTTTTTCTTGTTATTACTTTTAGTATCAGTGCAAACTTCAACCTCTCCATTGCTTGTCCCTGATTCCTCAGATGCAGCTAAAACTAATTCATCAGAAATTTTGGTGCTGACACGTTGGACCACAATGTTCCCATCATCTCCTCTGTGAAGCTCCAAAATATGAGGCATCGCTGAAAGAAAACGAGAGAACTTTCTATATCCGTAAAGGTCTCTGTCCACATTACTCTTAGCTAATTCAGCACGAAGATGGGTGATACTGATTCCTTCAGGATTCGAGTTAAGAACCCGAGATATATAATTCAGCACTGATTTTGGAATTGGTCGAAGCTTGGGCTCTGAAGTCGGAAGAAGCTTCGGCTCAGAAGCCAATAGAGATGATTCAACGGCACTCGAGCATGTGGACAGTTCTGTAACTGCAAACGGGTCCACAAGAGGAGCCTTGTAATGACCATACCAAGAATTATACGGGCCATCGGGAGGCTGGTTGAAGAGCTTCCCTGATAGGTCCTCTCCCTTGAGCAAAGAACTCCAATGCCACATAATAGTTGCAGCACTGCATAGCACACTAGGGGCACTATCGGGACTAGCCAGTAAGATATTGTAATTGCTCATCCTAAGCCGATGTAAAATGCCTGCAAAGTCTCTGTCCCCAGATATCAACAGAAGGTGCGCGGGTGGAGGATTCTTGGTAACCCAGTACATAAGATCCACGAGAAGAGATCTATCTGCACTGTTCTTGCCACCTACGATTGAAGAAGCAAACAAACAGATTACGAATCTCCAACATCCAAATCAGAAGTACAAAACAAGATCTCCATTACTGAGTACATATAGCCTCGAGTGAAGTAGGAAACAGGTCCTATTCTTGAATGAGTTTGCAAGCACATAACACAGAAATAATAAATTCCAAGAAACCAAATAATAATACATTTAGATATAAGAAAGCAAACACGCAAAAGCTATGGCATATTTTGATAGACACTTCCGCCATTCATACATCATGAACAAACCATCACTAAGCAAAGTTCCAACTTTAAATCAAACATAAATCGCATTCATCCAACAACTCATCTAACGATACCCATACAACTCATCTAACGATACCCGTAACTTAATGTTTCGAGATTACCATTTTGTGTAACTTCTAAACTCGTGTTAAAAGGTCTATTATAAAATCTGTCTCTGTGTATAAGAAGTGGAACTCATTTACCCTTCCATTTACTCAGATTTCTTCGTTTCACTTTTCAGAGATATCCAACCGTACATAGCTTCAGTTATGATCCAACAAAATAGAATTTCATTCCACCAAGGAAACAATCCACAGAAACACAGAAAACACTGCTCACAATCACCAAAAGGAAGTAGAAACATTGAAAATCTGAATGTCGAAATGCATATTGAACTTCAAAAAAAATTCAGGCTTGGAAGGTTGAATCCATGTCATCATAAGCATCACAAGCAAACTTCAATAACAAACCGAAAACGAAAATCCGAAAATTAAAGTTCACCGGAAGGAACATGTGTGAGATTGATGCCAGTAGCTGAGAGAGCTTCCTGATTCGTCCTCGAAATCTGCATTACATCTCCAAAAGCAGTGATCTCAATGGGGCCCTTAATCCCATTAGCCCTAATCGCATTAGTGATGCTCTGCGCCACCCTGAAGGCGTTTCCGTTCACTGGAACATGGCAGTTCTCGAAGTCCCACCAGACCGACACCCGTACGGCGCGGCTCTCTTCCTCCTGCCGCCGCTGGTGGTGGTGTCCCGGCGAGGTGGAGAACGCCGCAACATGGGGGATTTTGGCCGGTTTAAGGGTGGAGGCGGTGAGAATGGAGAGGGTGAGAATCGGCCTCGGATAAATCGGCTTCATTTTGGAGAATTAGGAAAGGATTTCGGTGGAAAGTATGCGATCATTTGTGAAGATAAGTAGCAGGCGCCATTGAAGTCGGTAGATTGTAGAGCAAGGCTTTAGGGAGCTGAAGACCTAAAACCCTAATTAAACCTCTTCCCTCTCTCTTCCAACTTTTGCTCGAATTTTGATTTTATATTTTCCAAATTCAGAAAATAAATGTTTATTCATAGCCCTCTTTACTCGATTATTGAATAATTTTAACAAAAGTGCAGCGAAGCGGATCACCTACTCCACAATGCACCATTCCTATTTCACACTTACAAAAAAAACAAAATAATCACATCATCACTTATTAAAATTGTTCATATTTAGAAGATTATTTTATGCTGTTGTGAGTGTGGAGTAGAAATGATGCACAGACTAATGAGTCCTAGAAACATAGATTTTTAAAAAGGGAGAAAAAAGCTAGTAATTTTTTCTTTTGTAAACTTATTCAAATAAAATCAAAGAGCAAAGAACTGCATCAAAATTATTTTGGAGGAACTGCAAAACTAGTACCTAGAAAATGAGGGTTGCACATTTTTAGTATCTAACATTTACAAAATCACATTTTCAGCAAAAAAAGTTTCATAAATCCCAAATTTAGTTTTGATTTTTACTATTCTAACCTTTAGCCCTTGAGGGGTATATTTGTCCATTTAGTTTAATTTGAAGACTAAAATTGTGATTTTTGAATGTTTATGCACACTTCTTTTTGTGATTTGTTTAGGACCAAAAATCTTTATGGTATTATTATATATTTTGTATATTATCTCAAAATAAATTATTTAAATCTTTGTAGTATTATTTAAATTATTGCATTACAATTGAAAAAAAAAATGCATTTGTAACAATAGGAGCTATTGTTATCTTTATTTTTCTGCATTCAACGTCTAGCATTCAGATTGATTGACGAGGCTCGATTTTCTCGCGACTTTTTCCTATCCTCTTACTTGATAAGGGGTTAAACCTTTATTAACTGGTGTTTTCACCCCGTTCTCATCCTCCTAATTACCATCATCATGTCCTACAACTACGCCGACTATCACCATCTTCAATTCTTCCACCATGACAGGCCATACAATCAGCAGGAGTGGTTGTACCGCACGCTCGTCAACAACGCCGTAGCCGACCATCGTGAACAACTCCTAGATTGGCAGCCACACTAGCGCAACATCAACACCGTGAACAGCTCTTGGATTAACATACCATTGCAGCATCAGAGCCATCTTGATTATGCCACCGAGCCGCCCAGCGTACCCCAACCACAACCTCGCCCTATTCCCGCCCCGTCGTATGGTCAGTTGCATCAGACACCGTAGTTAGTCCAACCACAAAGTGCAACTTGTTGGGAGCTCCCGACAACCATAATCCTCTAGTTTCTCACCCTGTGGATGATCAGCGACCTCTGCCACAACCTTACCCAGATCCTCCATATGGTGTGTTCTCATACAGATTTTCAGACCCACAACACTACTTTATTCTGATGCGGAGGAGCTGTGTGTACTTGGGCGCTTGACATTTCTCATTGTTCGGCTTGACGTTTTTTTCATGATTCGGACTCCAACTGGTCAGTAGACTCCTTTGTGGCTTCGCCACCCTTATTCCTTTTTTTTTTTTTTTTTGTGGCCCGGGTAATTTTTCCAGGCCATTTTCTCCATTTTTCTTCTTTCTCTTTTTTTTTTCTTTTTCATTGCTTTGCCACCCTTATTCCTTTTCTCCCTTTTTTTTGGGATCAAATATCTCCTCCTGGCCAGTTTTCTTCATTTTTCTGCTTCTTTCTCCAGTTGGTTTTCTGCCTCGGGTTTTGATCAGTAGCTCCTTGCCTTATGCCTTCCATACACACAGTCCTAGTGGCTAGTGGGTTATATCGGGGATTAAAGGAGATGGGCTAGAAAAAGGGTTCTAAGGGAAGGATTTTTTGGGGGGTTTCCTATTGCCCTTAGGATTTTGCTACACGCGGTCACTTCACCCTAGACATCATGTGGCAGTCACTCTTCTTTTTTTATATGTTTAGCGGAAAGTAGTTCCACTTTTAGGCTTCTAACTCACCTTTTAAGAGGGCTTTCGTGTCTAGCTTTAAGGTTGGGCTTTTCTCTCATACTTGCATCCTCTATACTGACTAGGATCTACTGGAGGGTAGTTTCCATTTTTTAGCATGCTTTATTTCCATCAATCCCCCTACAATCAGTTCGAAATGGTTGAGTTTTAAGCCCGTTCATTGAACACATATCCTAAAAAAAAACTTAACCTTAACTGACTTACTAGGGACTGACTCGATACGCGACAACACATATATATATTTACACTGGCCATTAGGTCCCCCCTCCCACTTCATCCTGGCATGCCCTCAAGCGAGCTCAGTGAAGTGGAAAACAGGATGACCAGTATCAAACACGTAGGGCACAGAAAACACAGAAAAACATATAACACATGGAAAACATAATATATATGAAACTTCTCACACTTAGACTATGCAATAGGCTAAGTGGGAAAAGAGTAACGAAAATAGAGAACACATAGACAATATAGAACAAAAAACTAGATATGCAAAACATATTATGTCCACAAAATTTCTCACACTTAGACTATGCAATAGGCTAAGTGGGAGAACAACATTAAAGCACATAAATCATGCTAACACGAAATAAAACATGCAAAAACATACTATATATCAAAAACTTCTCATACTTAGACTATTCAATAGGCTAAGTGGGAGAAGATATAATACTTAACAAACAAAATCACAACAGAATGAAAATTTCTAAACAACCAAAACACGTATATAGGGTGTAAACCCCAACCTTCTCACACTTAGACTATGAAATAGGCTAAGTGTTATGAAAAGGGGTATACGCATGCTATCACAAACATATTAACACATAAACATAAAACTGACTCACATAGAAAATAAACTAAAAATTACAAAAATCTAAAATAAAAACTAACTAGTCAGTGTGGGGGTGTGTCATTGCTTCCTTCGGCTCCTCCTTGGGGTGGTGCCTTGTGTAGCTGCTGTGCTGGGTGTATCAGGTGGTACATCATTGGAGTGTTCACTGTCTCCCTCCACCGAGTTATGGGTTTTATCATCGCATTCTTCAGTTCCTTCTTCCAATGAGTTCCTTTGTTGGTACATCATCAGGGGTGTCACTCTCTTTTTCTTATGATTCTTGAAAGTCCCCATGATTTTCCTCTTTTCCATGGGCCGCAGACGATGGTTAGAGGGGTCCTTGTTAGGTTTGGTATACTGAAAAGCATGTTTCGAGCAAGTTTCGCGCGAATAGAATCTTGCTTGTATACGTAAAACTCTACAATCCACTTTTAACCCGATTCAGTATTATTCGAGCAGTCTCGCACGAATAGAATCACTATTATTATTACATTGTGTTTGCTTGTGCATTTATAAGATGTTTTACAAACATTTAAATGCATAAGAAGTAAACAAAGTCTAAGTCTTTTGCTTAGTAGACCGGTTGTGGGCGTCGTCCACTTTAAGGTAACACAGCCAGATCTATGCAATGCTTTGCAAAAGAAAAAGAAGAATTTCACAACCTAGATAGGCTTTGGCTACCTATCGTGAAAGGTTGCAATGTCAGTCCGCATATTTCTAAGCCTTACTGAAATAAGATGACATTGGTGTGGTATAGCACTGAACGAATCTAACAGCAAGACGTGTCTTTATGCTATTTACTGAAAGACTAGGTCTTGATAAAATACTATTTCTTAATCTACATATGTTAGCATTGAGCATAAGGTATTGATTATGCACTACTTTGACTTATCAAATGGTGCGGGTTTTTCGCAACCCAATAATCCTGATATATTGGGTAGTGGTGATCAATATCTAGCGGTGCTAGGATTGCTATTATGTTGAATCGTGCGCGAGGCGAGTCTCGTTTGATAATGTCCTCAAGAGGAGCTCGAACAAGGTTTTATTATTCGAAAAACTGGCCAGTTGGAGTTTTATTACTCTATGAAATGTTTCTTGCCAAGTCCACTATTGGAATTAATAAGATATTAATTAATTAATTCCATAGCATACATTAATTAATTAATGGACATTTATATCTTAAGCGCGAGAAATAAATAATAAACAAAGTGGAAACCCGAATTACTTGTAATTTCGGATTTGGATGGGGAGAGTTCAATATTACTTATGTAGTGGCTGCTCGTAATATTCCAATATTAGCTTGTATTAAATTGTGGGTTCAATTTAATTAGTAAAAAGCTAATTGGGCGAGCCCATATCCAAAACCTTCCATAGATCCCTGTCTGGGCCCAAAAGGAACTTAATATAAATAGGAGAATAAAGGAGACAAAGATTCATTATTATTACTCATATTTTTCGTCTCCCTCTACCTAGAGGAGTTCGAATTTCTCTCCTAATTGGAGAAGGATTTCTTCTGTCTTCTTTATTCGAGTCCTAGTATTTTGATAAGATCAGCCCACGCTGATATCGAGATACAGTTCGGGAACCAGAGAGAAGATCTGTGGTCTAGTATTGAAGATCATCACGTGGAGAAGGTGCGAGCAATCGACGATTCTTTCGAGAATCAAAATCGATAACCCTAAACCATAGAATTCATGTTTTAGGATTTACTTTCTTTGAGCATGAATTATTTGCGTTTTAGCATGCAATTATCTGTTTAACATGTGAATTGATTAATCGCATAATCGGTCAAATAGATCCTACGTCTGATTTATTTGTTTTGTACAAGTCTTCCGCTGTGCAAGGGGCACCAAACCCCATCAATTGGTATCAGAGCCAATTTTTGGCTCTGATTATGTGGATTAATTTCATGTTATGTGAATTGCTTGAATGCATGTGATCGAGTTTTTGTGACATGCGTTATGTTCTTCTCGTGTTGAAATTGACGACTTGTTTAGGGATTAGTTTCCCAATTATCGTTATCATTACATGGGAATTTTATGCATGTACGTGATAGTATTCTCTGTCGTTGGAGAATTCATGGAGTCAATTCATGCGTCGCAATTTTGTAATTACATGGCATCATTACTTGATCAAAATCGTTTTGCCTTACGTGAATATATATTCCAAGTCGGCAATTTGGGAATTGCATCGCTGCGTAACAGCGATGTTGAACACAGCAGCGGCATCGACTCCAGCGACTTTCGAGCAGCACGACGAAGCCACAAAGGTGGCTGTGCAGCAGCAGAGGGGATCGTGCATCGGCGGGTGTTAGGGGATGGATGCAATTAACAAGAGTTGGGGGACTAAGTAGCAAAAGAAAAAGAATAGCAAAGAAATGGTTGGAGCAGAATAGGCTCGAGAGAGAGAGCCATTGCTATTCAAGCTGATGTATATATTGAAGCTTGCATTAGCTGGAGTTAGTTAGTTCACTTTATACACACACACTTTCTTTGTGAGGTTCGATCTTCTTCTACAATTGAGAGTTTACATTGTATTAGATAGAGGGCTTGAGTGTGAGTGATTTTTGTAATCTTCTTGATCCTATCTTTCGAAGCAATAAAAGAGTGTGAATCTTGTTTCTCCGTGGACGTAGGCTACGGCCGAACCACGTAAGTTCGTGTGTCATTTCAATTTGAGTTTTGCTCCGATTCAATCTGCGATTAATCGTCTTCGTCATCTTCCAATTTGATTTATCAAATTGGCGCCGTCTGTGGGAACAATGGCAGCCGCTAGGTTCGATCTTGAGAAGTTTACCGGTACAAATGACTTCGGATTGTGGAGGATCAAGATGCGAGCGATCTTGATCCAGCAAGGGCTAGCGGATGCCCTAAATGCAGAAGATGAATCTGGAAAAGGCGAAGAGGGCGATCAGAAGGCTGATGAGAAGCTAATCGCCAAAAGAAAGGAAGTTGGGGAAAAGGCGTACAGCACGCTGATCTTGAGTCTCTCCGATCGAGTTCTCAGAGAAGTCTCCAAAGAAACCACGGCTGCAGGAATCTGGAAGAAACTTGAAGGTATCTACTGCACTAAATCTTTAGCCAATCACTTATATATGAAGCAGAAGTTGTATTCTTATAAATTTGTTGAGGGAAAGGGGGTGACTGAACAATTGGAGGAGTTTAATAAGTCGATTGATGATCTAGAAAACATTGATGTCAAGATTGAGGATGAGGATAAGGCTATAATGTTGTTGAATGCTCTACCTAAATCCTATGAACACCTCAAGGATGCTATGCTATTTGGAAGGCAGAATTCGATTACTTTTGAAGAGGTTCAGTCGGCTCTCAAGGCTAAAGAATTCCAAAAGAATAGTGCTAAGTCTGTTGATCTCACTGCTGAAAGCTTAAGTGTTAGTGCAAATGACAAACAACAGCTCAAGAAAAAGGGTCCAAAGAAGCAGAAACAAAAGCAAGGGAAGAAAGAGGTTGGAAAGGAGTCAATGAGCTGCCACTGGTGCAAGAAACCAGGGCATCTCAAGAAGGACTGTTATGCCTTCAAAAGAAAGCAAGCCGAAGAAAATAAAGGGCAGGATACAGCAGATCTGGCAGAGGATGTGGAAGCAACAGAAATTTTGAATGTGATGGATGGAAGAATCCATAATTCCTGGATCATGGATTCAGGATGCAGCTTCCATGTAACATCTAATCTTGATTGTTTAATGGATTTGAGGGAGGCCGAGGGATCAGTTTCATTGGGAAATGATCATGTGTGCTATGTCAAAGCCATAGGGAATGTGAAGTTTCACATGGATGATGGAACAACCAAGATTCTAGCTGATGTAAGGTACATCCCACAGATCAAAAGAAACCTGATCTCATTGGGACTTTTGGAGAGAAAAGGATTCAGTTTCTCATCAGTAAATGGTGTGATGCAAGTGTGCAAGGGATCTGCTGTAGTAATGAAAGCTATTAGGCATAATAGCCTCTATTATCTGCAAGGAAAGGCCATAGACTCACAGCTGAATCTGGCAGAGAAAATTAGCTCATCTATGTGGCATAGAAGATTGGGCCATGTGGGGATCTCTGGTATGAGGGAATTGGTGAAGGCAGGTATTATAAGCTCTAGTACAGAGATATTAGACCAAGATATAACAAGATGTGAGCAATGTATCATTGGGAAGAGTAAGAAACTCACCTACCAGAAGGGGAAGCACACCTCAGTTTCACCTCTGGAGTATGCACATAGTGACATCTGGGGGCCTGCTCAGACACAGAGCATAGGTGGAGGCAGATACTTCTTGACTATTATAGATGATTTTTCAAGGAAGATTTGGTTGTTTGTGATGAAAGAAAAATCAGAGGCCTTCACTAAATTCAGAGATTGGTGCAAAGCTGTAGAAACTGAAAGGGGAAAGTCTCTCAAATGTTTAAGAACAGACAACGGACTAGAATTCTTGTCTTCTCAGTTTGATGATTTCTGCAAGGAAAGGGGTATCAAACGACATAGGACTGTGCCCAATAATCCACAACAAAACGGCGTAGCAGAAAGAGCAAATAGAACTTTGCTCGAGAGAGTTAGGTGCATGTTGTTTGATTCTGGTATGCCCAAAAGTTTATGGGGTGAAGCTGCTGCTACAGCTGCATTTTTAATTAACAAATGCCCATCTTCATCTATTGATTTCAGCACACCAGATAGCAAATGGTATGGATCAGTTGGTGATTACTCCAGATTGAGAATCTTTGGGTGTAGAGCCTTTGCTCACACAAGGCAAGGGAAGTTAGAGCCAAGGGCTATCAAGTGTGTGATGTTAGGGTATCAAAAGGATGTGAAAGGTTATAGGCTTTGGTGCACAGAACCTGGAAATAGCAAGATCGTGATCAGCAGAGATGTTATATTCAGAGAAGAAGAGATGCCTTTTCTGACTAAGAAAACAGCTAGTACACAGGTTGAGGTGGAGCCAGCCGCACAGGAGATTGAGTCTGATGGTCCAGCTCATAAGAATTTTGATATGCAGGAGGGAACACACACTGAGAGAGCTCAACCTGAGATAGTGCAGCCACAAAATGAACAGAAAGGAGTTCCAAAGAGAGCTATGCCTAAGAGGCAGATAAAGCTGCCTGCAAAGTATAAAGATTATGATATGATGTATTATGCTCTAAGCATAGCTGAGCAGATAGAATATCATGAGCCCTCTACTTATAAAGAAGCAGTGAGGAGCCCAGAAAAGGATAAGTGGCTGAGGGCAATGCAAGAAGAGATTGACTCTTTGTACAAAAACCGAACTTGGGTGTTAGTTCTGAGGCCTTTGAATCAGAAGACTATTGGGTGTAAATGGGTCTACAAGAAGAAAGTTGAGGCCTTTCAAAATGACAATATCAGATTCAAAGCAAGATTGGTGGCAAAAGGGTACAATCAAATTGAAGGAATAGACTACAATGAGGTGTTTTCACCGGTGGTGAAACACAGCTCGACAAGAATTTTGCTAGCCATTGTTGTTCAGAGGGACTGGGAGCTCCATCAGTTGGATGTGAAGACCGTTTTCCTCCATGGAGACCTAGAAGAAACTATCTTTATGGAGCAGCCAGAGGGCTTCATTAAGAAGGGAGAAGAGGGGAAAGTTTGCCAACTGAAGAAAAGTCTCTATGGGCTAAAGCAAAGTTCACGACAGTGGTATTTGAAGTTTGATCAATATATGTTGGGAATTGGGTTCAAGAAGTCGAGCTATGATGATTGTGTATATATCAAGAAGGATGGAGACACCATCAAGGCATATCTTTTGTTGTAAGTAGATGATATGCTATTGGCAGCTGAGACTTTGGAAGAGATTTCCACAGTGAAGGGGCAATTGCAGTCAGGTTTTGAGGTAAAGGATCTGGGGAATGCAAAGCGGATCTTAGGGATGGACATCATCAGAGATAGAATGAAGGGAACTATTTGGTTGACACAAAAGGAGTACATAGAAAAGGTCCTGAAAAGATTTCAGATGGACAACTCAAAACCGGTTGGAATGCCTTTAGCACATCAGTTCAAACTGTCAAAGGAGCAATGTCCTAAGTCTGAGGAAGAAAGAAAGGAAATGAACAGAATTCCCTACGCAAGCATTATTGGAAGTATTATGTACACTATGGTGTGTACAAGGCCCGACCTGGGTCATGCAGTGAGTGTAGTTAGCAGATATATGGCTGACCCGGGAATGGAGCATTGGCATGCTCTTAAGTGGGTATTGAGATATCTCAGAGGAACAACTGAGTATGGGATACTGTTTGAGAAGCAAGAGAAGTTGCAAGGTGATCATTTGATGGGATACACAGACTCTGACTGCGCTGTAAGCTATGACACAAGAAAGTCACAGTCGGGTTATGTCTTCAATCTCTATGGTTCTGCGGTTAGCTGGAAGTCTAGCCTGCAATCGGTAGTAGCTTTATCAACTACAGGGGCCGAGTATATTTCTTTGGCTGAAGCTGTCAAGGAAAGCTTTTGGCTAAAGGGAATTCTGGGGGATTTTGGAGTGATACAGCAGGCTGTGGAAGTGAAGTGTGACAGTTCAAGTGCTATATGTCTGACTAAACACCAGACTTTTCACGAGAGAAGTAAACATGTTGATGTGAGACTTCACTTCATCAGGGATGAGGTGAGCAAGGGAACTGTGAGAGTTACAAAGGTTGGGACAGAGGAAAACGCATCAGATATGCTGACAAAGGCGATCCCTAGCTCTAAGCTGAAGCATTGCTTGGGGCTAATCAACTTGATCAGACAGTAAGTGTTGGGTTGAGGGAAGGATTCAGACTTGTTCACTTGTCTCCATAGGTGGAGATTTGTTAGGGGATGGATGCAATTAACAAGAGTTGGGGGACTAAGTAGCAAAAGAAAAAGAATAGCAAAGAAATGGTTGGAGCAGAATAGGCTCGAGAGAGAGAGCCATTGCTATTCAAGCTGATGTATATATTGAAGCTTGCATCAGCTGGAGTTAGTTAGTTCACTTTATACACACACACTTTCTTTGTGAGGTTCGATCTTCTTCTACAATTGAGAGTTTACATTGTATTAGATAGAGAGCTTGAGTGTGAGTGATTTTTGTAATCTTCATGATCCTATCTTTCGAAGCAATAAAAGAGTGGGAATCTTGTTTCTCCGTGGACGTAGGCTACGGCCGAACCACGTAAGTTCGTGTGTCATTTCAATTTGAGTTTTGCTCCGATTCAATCTGCGATTAATCGTCTTCGTCATCTTCCAATTTGATTTATCAGCGGGTACGACGACGCAGCAACAATAGCGTCGGTATCCCGCAGTTCAGCGCCGGCGTCGGAGAAGTCAGGCTGAGCAAGCTTGCGAATCGAGTGGGAGCCCAATGTCGGCAGCCCAAGCTCTCGAGCTGGGCAGTTTGCGCGACGCAGAACAGCAGCGCCTCGCGAATCCGATAGGAGCCCTTCGCAGGCAGTTCCCGGACTCGACGTTCGACGGAGGCGAGAGGTATGCATTGCCTCTGACTTCGCTTTTCAAATTTGATTAGGATTTTCAAATCCTTGGATTCAAAATAATAATTTAGAAATAAGATTTGGATATATCTTTTGTGGATTTTATATATTATATAAGATTTGATTTTGGATTAATTACAGATTTTATCCTAATTTTATGGATTTGTAGGAATTTAATTCCCAGATGAATCCTAGTTAAATTAGGATAATGACAATCTAATTTTTTTATCTATATCCTATAGATTTATGTGGATTTATTCCTAGATGAATCTTAGTTGGATTTAGATAATGATAATATTATTTTATTCTTATCCTATTAGTTTATATGAATTTATTCATAGATAAATTCTAGATGGATTTGGATAGTGATAATATAATATTTTATTCTTATCATATAGATTTATATAGATTTGTTCCTAGATAAATCTTGGATAGATTTGAATAATTATAATATAATATTATTTAATTCTATGGATTTATATGGATTTACTCCAAGTTAAATCCTAGATGGATTAGGATTAATATTAATATTGATTTATTTTATCCTATGGATTTGAATAGATTTAATTCTATTAAGACAAATCTTAGATGGATTAAAATAAGTATTAATCCTATTTATCCTTATCTTTTGGATTTATATCCTAGATAGATTAGGATAAAGATGATATATAAGAAATTCTTATTTGATTGGATTTAGATAAATTTATTTATCTAAGAAATCCTAAGAAATGTTTGATATATTCTGGATGTCTATTCTAAATAGAATTAAGATTTGTATAAATCTTGGTTGATAGGATTTTATTTTTATCTTATGGATAATGGTGGAATTGTTTCTATCTAGTAATATCCTAGTACGATTTAAATAATGATAATCCTATATCAACATTATCTTGAATTGTAGGATTTGATTTTATCGAAATAAAATCTTGAATAATCCTAAATGGATTTAGATAGTTAACTCTATCTTGATAAATCCTAAATAAATTTGGATAATTATGATCCAATATAAAACTTAATTATTTAATTGATTCTCCCTTGACTAGATTAAATAATTGTCGATAATTATCCTGTGTGTTTAAATGCCATGCATTAGATGGATTTATCTGTTTATTTGGTGTTTATCTATTTTAAGTGGATTATCTGCTTTATCTGCTTATGTGATAATTATGCAAAAACCATATAAAAATATCTAAGTGATGATTACAACAAGTGCGTTGTATATGGTCTCCATCGGTTGGATTGCCAAATTTTGTGAAGCTGATTTTCTAATATTATCGTCACCTACAGAGTAGGGACAATAATCCTACGAAAACAGCAAGTTCATAAGGGCAGACTTCTCACATAATAAATAGAATGAACTAGAAAGTGGTTCCCAATATTATTGCCACCTGCAGAGTGGGGACAATAATCCTAAGGAACTGCGAGTTTCAGGGTTCAATCAGAATTTATGAGATTGCTTGGTTTTGTTGTCAGCACATGAACATTGTTATAGGAGTGTGTTGTAGAAATAAAATTCTGTAATGCTAAATCTGATGGTCGTGCTTAGGCAACATTAGGCGTATCAACCTCCAGAGGAGGAAGCAATTGATGCGTCGGTGTTGTGACCAGTAAAATTGTCAAAATTTTAATGCGTATTAACCTCCAGAGGAGGATACAATTTATTAATTTTGCAGTTGTAAGATACATAATTGTTTTGTGGTTATTTGTGATTATGTATTGAGCATGAGTATGTGATAATAAGTTTCTTTGCCAAATCTTCATTATGTCATTTAATATTTGTTCGCGATCCTTAAAGAAAAAAAACTCGAATGCCTAAATTATGTAGCCCGGAAACGAAAATGGATAAAATTCTCATCGCTGAAAGCTTGGAGTTTATACTCAATGATTCATGTCCTCCATTTCCTCAACATAATTCCACGAAGAATGTTCGAGAATGCATTATGCATGTACTTGGCAAGTTCTTTGGGGGATAAGGTCAAGCTATTTTCCTTTAAGTAGCTCGACAAGTCTTGGTTAATGACGATGAAAGATGGATATCAATAGAATCTGTCAAGATGATTCGATTGGAATATCCTAGAGTGACCGAATGTTTTGAGGATCTTTTGATCACTCAAATAGTTTCTGACACAAGTCATCGCCTAAAGTAACAAGAAATGACTATAAGAAGGTTTAACTGAAAAGTAGAAAATCTTCAGAATAATAGTCGTGTGTTACTATTAGAGGAAAGTAACATGATAGATGACGAATTCATAAAGGCTGCATTTTTCATAAGTCCTAGTTCATTTGAACAAAAGACTATATATGGAAATGGGAGAGCCTGGGTTGTCATCGAAGTTTGTTTAAAGCGAGAAAAGATGCTTTGTAAGTTGGATTGACCTATTTTATAGAAGGACAATGACTTACATGACAATGCAACTTCTAAGTAAGAGATCTTGATCCAGTTAGGTTGTTGTTGCAGTGGGAGCTATTAATGCTCAACTATTGTTTTATGGTTGATGCTTAAGGCATCATAGTATTAAAATAATATAAGTGCGACAAGGTTGAGTATCAACAACACATCAACTTCTTAATCATTGAATGATAAAGTATTTATGGATCTTAGCCTTAAGGTCAAGAAAATACTTAGAAATTGTTCGAACTGATCTAGACTATCAAGATTTTAACATTTTGATAAATAGCTTGAGAGTTGAGAAAGTCTATTTGATGCACTATGAGTTAGAATCATTTGATTATTCAAGAGATTCAGAATACTTATAGAAGTGCAACATAGAAAGACTAGCAAGTCTCAATGGTTTACACCATAAGGAGACGAGCAAAGGGTTGTGATCAGTAGTGGGAGTATAATCTCCATTAACGAATCCAAGCATTCATCTAATGAATGGGATAGTTATGTAAGAAGGAATCGAAGTCTTTCTAAGACAAGTTTGATTAAGAGATGAGTTGTACTCATTAAAATCTTATCATTGATGGGATAAACATTAAAGAAACTACCAACATCAGTACCTTCTACAAAACACGAGTTGTGGACTAGAGCGTCTCTAGTCTAGCACATCTCAAGGTGTAATGTTGTTCCAACACATGTTGGAAAAGTGTCCAAGAAATTGGAGTTGAATACTGAGGCATGTTTTAAGGTTTTCCCAAATGATGTAAGGTTATAAGTTCTGTAATCTTCAAAGATATAATTCTTGTATGAAGATCAAGAGATGAACTACAAGCCTAACAGCGTGATAATTCTCAAAATAAAGAGAGAGAATCGGATTTTCCACATTACCAATAAGTCATACCATTAGAAACTTTTGCACTAATAAAATCAAATTCAGTACCTAAGATTGTAAGAACCATATCGTAGTGGGAGCGTTCCACTGGAACACAACAAGTTCATGGGTCTAAGAGTGTCGTAAGACTCAGTCTTAGATTAACTTGAACATAATCCCTTTAACTAAAATGTAGTATTGGTTAATTTGGATAATCATCCTTGAAAAGGTAATAGATTCCATATTACAATCCAAGATAGACAACATCTTTTACAAGACTTGCAATACTACCTACAGGTTGTGTCAGTCAGTGGGAGCAAGTATCTTTGCAAGTGTAAATATGGATCTCAAATGGCTAGACAATGACAATGGGTTATGCCCAAAGAGAATTATCTTCTCGCTATCATTGTGCCATGATTTATTCGATCATATTGTCTATTAGAACTTACATAAATTAGAATGTATGTATTATGATTGTCAAGACAGCCTTCTATAAATAGAAGTCTTGTGGAAATCATCTACTAGAACATTCTAATGGGATATGTAATTAAGGGCAAGAAACGCATGATTGGAAGCTTATATAGACCTTCGTGGTCTTAGGCAAGCATCTAAATCAGAGTATATGTGTTTCGCCTTTTCTACTGGCTTGGCGGTTGTTTCTTCTGGGTTTTCCATTGGGTTCATTGAGCTTTCACTTTCTACTGCCTCAGATACGAGGTCCGGACCCTCAGCCATCTTGGCAGCATTCTCCTCTTCAGCTGCGGATATTGATTTTGATCTACTCTTGATGGTTGTGCAGCAACCTTCCTCAGTTCTCGCATCCAAGTCAACAGGCAAGGCAGTGGTTAATCATGAATGAGTGGTGACTGGATCTACCCCTTCTCTCCTTAGCCAGTTTGACTCAGTGTCTTTAAACTGCAGAACACAAAAAAATTTAAAAAAGTTTATTTACAATATTTACACCAAAATTCTTAACAAAAGCACATGATACGCCGTCCATCCCCGGCAACGGCGCCATTTGACGGACGAGGTTTTTATGGCGGCGACTCTGTGTGTGCGTGTCAACTGGCCAGGAGGGTGCCTAGACCTAGCTGTGTCGTTGGGTCTGTGCCTAAAACCTGTTGTCAACAAAAATACCTCAACCCACTTCTACTGGCTAGTATAATGGAGTAAGGGTCGATCCCACAGAGATGGATGTAGGCGAAGTGCAATTGCAAAGACATTTTGGAAGGGTTGGTTTGCTACCACGCTTTTGGGGTGAGCTTAAACTTGGCATGAAATGTAATGGAACCTATATCTAGTGTAGGAAACTTGAACTTGAAAATGAAAACAGAACATATACTTAAACTGCCCGGTAAGTGAAAATGAGACCTACACCCCTCCTAACCAGTAGGTCAGGGTGGGCTCTAAATGTTGCATGCTAAAAGAAATTAAAATGTGTGTGTAAACTAGGGTGCGAGTGTGCATGTGAAAAGCTACTAGACGAAACTTACTAAAAATGGCTAGACAAAAGGCAAAGGAAATCAAATGACATGCTGGCAGACTGCCTGCTGGGTGTGCAGAAAAGCTGTAAAAGTGCAAGTACAAAATCCAAAAGCAACAAAAGCAAAACAAGTGGTCCCACTCTTTGATTATGACATTTTCTTCTTCACCAAGCTAAACTAACAAGATCTAACAAACTCCATTGATGATTGCTCAAGCTCAAAATTTTGCAAATGCAATATTTAACTTGAAATCAAGAACGAAAGCAAGAAAAACTGAGATTTACGCATACTGGTCAACAGGACAGAGTGACAGAAACAAACAAAAACGAATTCCATATATTTTTGTGAAACTTAAACCGATTAAAACTTGTAAACACTTGAGGAAAGACTAGATCTAACTAAGCTAGGCAGGAATAACATAAGACATAAGCTAAGACAAATGAAACACGAAATAAATCCAACAAGAACTCCATAGCATAAAACGATAATCAAGATCCAAAATGTAAACTCAAACAAAACAAGATTAAACTACAAACTAAGCTTTGAAATTTAAGAACTAAAACAAGTAGCTAAGAAATCTTAAAAACAAAGCAAGTAAGAGATTGTTTGGCTCCTTAAAAACTGAAAATGGAAGAACTTCTGGAACTACGGCGGCTAGAATGATTCAGGCATGATGACTCCCCGCCAGCAGGTGGCCGGAATCTTCAAGGCAGGCTGCTGGATTTAGAGAGTGGAACTTAGAGCTAATAGAGCTATTCTCCCCAAAAAATGAGTTGTAAGTGATAAGTCCCCTTATGTTCAGCTCTTATTTATAGGGTGGCTTGCCCTAATTTCTAGGGCTGCTTCTTCATGCGAAATGACAATTTTGCCCATCTTTAGTAGTTGATTGTTCCAAGCAAGTCCTTCCTTCTCGTGTCCAGTTCCGTAGCATCCATCCTGGCCAGTGTGCACCTTTTCTGCTCATACTGACCAGTTTGCACACTTTTGCTGCCTTTTCACCCGAATTCCTTCTAATCCTTTTCATCTGATTTAGTACCTCAACCTGCACACTTTAGCAACTATTTTGTAGATATTATCAAATAAAGCACGTTATACTGACCAGTAACCAAGGCCTAGAACGAGACTCATCACCCTGGTACATTGAAACATGTTATGGTTGCCACTCTTGATCCGTCGGAGAATCGCCAAACAGAATATCAGCCGCCGTGCATCGATTACTACCCACCACCTGACCTGGTACCACGTTACGGGGCATTGGCTGGCGCCCTGCCTAGATCCCGTCCACTGGGGCAGTACTCGATACCAGCATTTGGACAACCACATACTTGCTTACACCCACCGCAGGCATGGCGCCCTTGCTTGGGAACCGCCCGACCTCAAGCCTACTCGAACAAAGGATACGGAGCGCGATCCAAGTATGCCAGTGCTTGAGGATGTGTGATAGACGTGATATTTTTGTGTTTACTAGAAGATGAGAAAGACTCGTGTGTGTGTCAACTGCCAAGGAGGACACCTAGACCTAGCTGTGTCGTTGGGTCTGTATCTATTTTCTTTATCAAAAACCTCAACCCACTCTACTGGCTAGTATAATGGAGTAAAGGATTGATCTCACAGATATGTAGGCGTAAATACACTTGCGACGACATTTTGGAAGGGTTGGTTTGCTACCATGCTTTTGGGGATTGAGTTTAACTAGACGGGAAACAGAATGGGATATATACCTATCTTGACCAGTATGTAACTAGATACTTCATACTGTGGCTGTGTACGTGAATGGAAGGACTGGACTATTAGTGTGCAAGTGAAAATGTGAAACTTACTAAAATTGGGTCGACTTAGGTGAAAAGGAATAACAGACTATGCTAGCTAACTAACTACAGAGACATGCAAAAAAAGCTGAAAAAGAACAAAGACAGAAGGTAAAAGCAACAAAATGGTCCCAACTTGGATTGTGACATTCTATTCTTCTCCAAACAATGAAATATGATCAGAAACTCAAGATTCCAATGATGAATGCTTGAAATAAAACTCAACAAACTTAGATCTAGCTACAAATTAAACTACGAAGGCTAAATTATGCAGAAAATCGGCAAACACACAACTGCTCAACATGCAAGGTGGCGGAAAACTCAGATTCATTAATGAAAACTACACCGATTAATTCTTGCAAAAACTTGAGAAATCACTAGATCTATCTAACTAGGCTGCGAAAAATCAATTAGCACATGAAACACAAAGCAAAACAAACAGAAACTTCATTTCAACGAGAATCAAAATGGATTGTGTTCAAAACTTTATTAGTTGCATTTTAAAATTGAAGTAATCAAAATTCTAGGACTATTAATAGAAGAGACGATTAATAGATAAAGGGTTGCATGTTTTGTCTCTTGAATAAGAGATGGAGTAAAGAGCATTGTGGACTCATGAATAGTGTAGTTAAGAGAGGTTGATGATGGCAGTACTTCATCCATCCCACAATAATAGAGACTTTGAGTACGACATGAATGTCACGACCGCATTTTTAACGATAGTAAGCACGGTAGATCGCGACTAATGGAGGATTAAAGAAATGAGGAAGAAAAGGGGAGAACAATAGATTGGGCTCGAAAATGAATCAAACGTGGAAATTCAATCATTTAAAACAGAGTATCAAATCTCAATCCATCTCCTTATCAAAACACTAGGCCCAAATCATAAAATCAATTCACATAGCAAAAAACATTTAAATATAACAAGGCCCAAAACATCTTCTAACTTTTCTCACCTTACGTGTGATCAGTGAACTCCCAAAATGGGCTTTGAAGTCTTTTATACTTCTCATTGAAACACTTTTGTCATCTTTCTCTCTCCACCTCGTCCTCTCTTTCAACCGTCATACATCACCATCTCCCTTCCTCAGTTCGCAACTCCTCCGTCGGTCAGTCAGCGTAGTGTCGTTCCTGTCATAGTGCAGTTGAAGCCTCCGGCCTCGCCGCTCCTCTTTTCTCTCTCGCATTGCAGCACCGCCGTGACTCACGGCTGCTGTTGCCAGATCAGCTGCTATTGATATGGTCGTCGCGCCACGAAGCCTCCGCCGCCTTTTCCTCACAGCTCGCTGGCGAGCGAGCCGCCAACACTGCTAGCCTCCTTGAGCTGCTGCTCGTCGTTACACGGTCGCCTCGCCCCAGCCTGCTGCTCACAACTGTGATGCACTATTTATTACCACTAAAAGTACCCGCAAGTATTCACAATTATAATTATACAAAATCCAACTACAATACCCTAGCATAGTTTATACTTCGATAGGACGAGTCACACTAGTTATGCCCATGCGGTACAAGCGTAGATTACTAACACTAGGGTTGTCAATCCTAGATTCGTAACACCTAAAAGCTCCTAAGACCCTTGAAAAGTCCTCACTCTCAATTAACAGTGTCGTTTTAAGAGAAGCTAATTGTAGTGTCTATTAAGTGGATCTAACTTGCCAACCTCCTCTCACGATTATGTAGCAAGTTATATTAAATTGAAACGCTCGGATTTTGCACTATTTTAAGGCCATTATTTGGTCCGTTTTTTATGTCAAAGTCACTCTACACGTCCATTATTTGCATATTTTGTCTATTTTGGTATTTTGACGTGTTTTGTGAGAAACGTGCATAATTGAGCCAAAAAAGGGAGCCAAAACGCAAAGTCTGGAAATCTGGAGTCAGACGGCGACCGGCGACGGCCGCGGATGTGTGCAGCGACCGTCGTCGCCCGGCGGGCAGATCAATGCAACAGTCCGCCTCGAAAAAATACGTTTGGAAGAGAAGTCTCGTCCGGCGACCGTCGGAATCTGGCGACCAAGTGGCGGGGGATCACTTCCCGTTCCCGTCCCGCAGTTGACGAAGGTCGATGTATGGGCTAACCAAGTCAATTGGAAGCTCAACACCCTGGCGCACCGAAGAGCCATTGAGGCTAACCCCACCAACGGGGAGTTTAGGAAGAGGAACATCCCGACTCGCATCCCCATCTTTGAGGCCGATGAGGACTCCGCCTTTGATGCTATCGATCACTACACCGAAGAAAGGGAGCACTCGCACGCCCAAGAGAGTCAAGTGCAGCCGCCACCGCCGCCCCAACGCCGCCAAGAAGAAGAAGAAGATGAGGAAGTAGAGGGACATCACCGCCGGACTAGAGCAAACCGCCGCCGCGGAAGGCTGAACCTCTATGAGGAGTTTCAAGCCAACACCTCCGCCCAACTAGGAGATATCTACTCCTACATGCAAAACGTGTCCAACACTAGGGACACCCGGTGGGCGGAGCAACAAAGGGAGAACGCCTACAACCGCCAAGGATAGACGGCTCAAGGCGATTGGCGCACGACGGAGCAACAATTTTGGGAGCAACAAAGGCTTGAAGACGTGCACCGCCGTCGTGAGATTGAAGAGCTCCATCGGATGACCACTGAGGCTCGACAAGAGCGCCAAACAATGAGTGGCGACATCGCCTATCTTATTGGTGCATTCGACGACCTCAACGCCCATTTCCCTCCTCCTCCTCAAGATTGAAGAAGTCAAGCTCAATGACTTTAAATGAGCATTTGTACCATGTTTTTGGATACTTTGAGAAAATTTATTTTTATGTTTTTGACAATCTTTGCTTTAATTTTAAGTATTTTTGGTTGTATTTTAATTTTTGTGCGTTCAAAATTTTTCGCAGGTTCTGACCTCTTCATGGCGATCGCCGCATGTGCTGCGGCGGTCCGCCGCCTGCTCGCCGGAACAAACTGTTGTTGCGCGGCGACCGCCAGACATGCCGTGGCGGGCCGCCGCCTGGGCGCAATTTCCAGTGCGATTTTTTTAAATTTTTCAAATTTTCGCCCAGTCAACCCTCGACGCGAAATTTTTCAAGGTACGTTTTTTTTTCAGTAGTTTACTCACGTCCCTACAACTCTACAAACTTATTTTACACTTTGTTGTAAATAAGTTTTGGGGGATGAAGTGGTGGGCCGTGAGCTTAGGTTTTTGTTTTAGGGTTTTCTTTTTGTTTTAAAGTTTTTGCCTTTTTTTTTGAAAACCCCATAGGAGAATTTTGTGTTCTAAAAAATGTTTTCTTGAATCCATGTCGTGAACTTAACATGAAGAACTTAGAAACACGCATGCTTAGGGACACACTTTAGACTGAGTTGTCAATGATAATACATTCCATCTATGTTTAAGTGTGGCTTATCGTCTTGATTTGATGGTTTGGTGAAAAGGTGCATAATTAGTGAATTGCTTGTTCGCCTTGAATCATGCTTTATACCTTGTGAGGATTTGAGCCTAATTTCTTTCTTGTGTGATTTATCTGCATTCATGTATATGTTTCTAGAACTTGCTCCTAGTCTTGTCTAAGTCTACATAGTGCTTAAGTTGATTTAGGAGGATGATTGGCCATCTTTTCTAGCCTACATTTTTCCAAAAGTTTTGAACCTCTCAAAAATTTTAAATAATTTTTCCCTTTGGAGCCAATTTTGAGCTTTTAAGCCTTTTCTTTGGAAGCCAACATAATGGGGACAATTCCTTGGGTTAGTTAGGTTTTGCTATCTTATTTTAGAAAGAAATTGTAGAGATAAGGTGAAAGTATTAAAAGTAGTGTGCTTAATGCAAAGAAAGTACAAGTTGTGAAATTGAGAAAAATTCTAAATATGTGCTTGATTTTAGAAAAGGAAGGAAGGGATGCGTAAGAAAGAAAAAGAAAAAAAAAATGTGAGGTTGTGAAAATAAAAGAAAATAAAAGGTTTGGAAAGTGGGTTGAAGGAGAAATTCAATAAGTTAAAGTGTCTTGGGTTTAGAAAAGTGGAGTTATCTTTACTCTACTTGAGATATTTTTATTTTTAGTCATTTTTTAGCCAAATATTCCTCACCTACCAAAGAGCCTACATTACAACCAAAGATAAAGACCTTTCGGACTTTTGATGCTTAATCACATCTAGTAGATGAGGGATTAGACTTCGAGCAAGCCTATAGTAAACTTTGCATGATGCATGATTTGAGTGCTTATATACACGTTACCTTTACACACTTTGAGAGTGAGAGAACATTTCCCATCTTTGGAAGTTTGCCACATGTGAGTACATGAATTCAAGGTGTTCCACGAGTTAGTAATGAAAGTGCACTAATAAGCCTTGCTTGATTTGATTGCGTTAATACATGCTTAATCTATTCTTTCATCTTTTAAGGAAATTATGACGTCGAGTCCTTGTGCAATCCGTGCGCCTATTCTTGTGTCTTTATTGTTTTGTTCGAGGACAAACAAAGATGTAAGTTTGGGGGAGTTGATACGCTCGATTTTTGCACTATTTTAAGGCCATTATTTGGTCCGTTTTTTATGTCAAAGCCACTCTACACGTCCATTATTTGCATATTTTGTCTATTTTAGTATTTTGACGTGTTTTGTGAGAAATGTGCATAATTGAGCCGAAAAAGGGAGTCAAAACGCAAAGTCTGGAAATCTGGAGTCAGACGGCGACCGGCGACCGCCGCGGATGTGTGCGGAGACCGCCGGCGCCCGGCGGGCAGATCAATGCAGCGGTCCGCCTCGGAAAAATACGTTTGGAAGAGAAGTCTTGTCCGGCGACCGCCGGAATTCGTGCGGCGGTCCGTCGTCGAGGGAACAGACTCTCTGGAGTCCAACGCGGCGACCGCCGGCCAAGGTGTGGCGGCCCGCTGGAGAAAGACGGCGAATCCGAGAAGCCCTAGATTTGCGTCCAGATTTACCATATTTTGGAGATCTTTTCCTTCTACAACAAGGATTGGCTTTTCCCTATAAATAAGACCTCAAGCTTCATCAAAAGAGGAGAGCTTCTACTTGCAAAATAATTCATAGAGATCAAGAGCTAGAGTACTTCACTTGTGCAAGGAGTTGGAGAAGGATTTCAAGAACATCAAGAACGACAAGGATTCAACCTACGGGTTTTATTTGCTTTAGTTTTATGTTCAAATTGTCTTCCCTTCAATCTATGTTTTTAGCTTATTCAATTATGTGTAACTAAACTCATAGGATTTTAGGGATGTGTGAGTAACGACATTGGTTATACAAATTCCTTTCTCTATTTAATATCTGTTTTGTTTTTACTTTGTTTCTTCCCTAAGTAGTTCTTATGCTGCATGATTGAGTGACACAATCTTGTATGATTCAATATAACTTGCTTCATAACTGTGACAGGGTTCTAACGAGTTAGATTCACATAGTAGACACTGTAGTTAGCTTCCCTTAAAACGACACTGTTAATTGAGAGTGAGGACTTTTCGAGGGTCTTAGGAGCTTTTTGGAGTTACGTGTTAGGATTGACAACCCTAATGTTGTAATCAACGTTTGTATCGCATGAGCATAAGCTAGGTGACTCGTCCTTTCAAAGTATAAACTGTGCTAGGGTATTGTAGTTGGAATTTGTATAACCATAATTGTGAACGCACATCCCTGGGATTCCCTTATCTCTATCGTCTATCTCCGTGTTTTATTTGCTCTTAGTTGTTTTATGTTTTTTATTGTTTTTAGTTTTTCAAAAGTTTTCCGAAACCTACGTGCTTTTCCAGATAGTAATTGAGTCTTAGTAGAGGATAGACACTTTGTGTTTGCCTTCCCCATGTTCGATATCCGGTACTAACCTTTAGCTATACTATATATACTCTGTATACTTGCAGGTTTATTTAGTGCTAATAAAAAGTGCATCACAAATCAACATCGAATGTGTCACTCAAGCATGCAGTATTACGGAACAACTTAAGGAAAAAATGAAGTAAACACAAAACGAATATTAAATAGAAAAATGAATTGTATAAACAAATAAGAGTTAATATCACATCCCTAGAATCCTATGAATTTAGTTACATATGATAGAATAATCTAAAAACATAGTTTGAAGGGGAAGGAATGTAAAAATAAGAACTAAAGTGATAAAACCCAAAGGTAGAATCCTGTACCTTTGATCTTCACTTGAATTCGTCTTCAACCTCTTGCATAGCGAAGATCTCTCAAATATTATGCTCTACAATTGTGAGGCAAAAGAGTGTATAAAAGTGTCTCTCTATGAAGAGGTTTGAGGGGGTATGTATAGGGAGGATTTCGAATCCTATGAATATAAGGAAAAGGTTGGATAATTTTGGTAAAATTTGGAGAAAATCTAGGTCAAAACGTGCGCCGCGTTTTTGCAGCGGACCGCTGCACCTTGACCAGCGGTCGCTGTCCCCGTAGCTTCTGCCCATTTGTGTAACGGTCGCTGCATCAGTTGTAGCGGTCGTTGCAAGTTAGTCCAGTGGCTTCGGGACCTTCTTGAGCGGTCGCTACGCACTCCCCAGCGGTCGCTGGGCGTCTTCAGATTTTTAGCACAACTTTCTCCGTAGCGGACCGCTTCAGACGCAGCAGTCGCTATGGGCTAGCAGTTGCTGTGACACAGGCAGCGGGCCGCTGGGCGTCTTGAACGCTCCAAATTTCCATCTTCGACTTTTTCCTATCTTTTTAGCTCAAATATGCACAATTCTCACAAAACATGTCAAAATACCAAAATAGATAGAACATATAAAATACGGACATTAATTGCGATCTAGACATTAAAAACGGACCAAATAAGGGCCCTAAAACAATGCAAAATCCGAGCATATCAAACTGGCGTAAGACAGAGTCGCTCTGCTCTTGCTGCCTGCCACCGCCTTCACCTTCAATGCAACGCCGTCGGTGTTGCTGCCCGCTGTCCATATCTGCCTCGGAGCTCGCCATCCAGAAAGTTCTATACCCATCTCTTTTCTCTTTTCTCTTTTTCTTTCCAAAAGGTGATTGTGAAGAGTGGTGTTTTAGAGTGTATTTGACGTTAAGGAAGGGGAATTTAAAGGTAATTGAGGTATTAATATGTGACTTTTGATTTCAAGTCTTGAATTGGAGAAGTCACTTGCTGGAGAAGAAGAGATGCCTATCTCATGATGGAAGAAAAAATATTTGGGCTTGCAAAAGAATTTCTCTAATGTATCGGATCAACAATATTTTTAACAAAAGGGATGGTCCAAAAGAATAAAAAAATTTTGAAATAGGCTTCTCCATCAAGTTGGGTTCAAATAAAAAATTACTAGTAGAATTTTTTTTCATCGATCACGAAAGTCCAAAACTCTTTTAAGCCTCAAAAAGTGACAAAGATTAAACGAAAAAAAAAGTTCGGCTTGAAAATCAATATTATTTCGAGAACCACAAAAGGATAGAAAAAGTCGGAGTGTTACAATGAATTTTAATACGAAATTGGTAAAATATGAGAGAGGTGGAAAAAAAATTGAAATATTATTAATGAAGAATAAAGTCTATACTTAGAAAGAAAAACTTAACAAATGGTAAATGGCCAATTTTGTAGGGCAAACTAAATTTAAAAAAGAAGACTATGTTTACCGGAATATAAAATTCAAATTAATTTAGCCTAAGTTCAATTCATTCAATACATAACCATATCTACAGATAAAAAAATCTCATAAGAGAAACTCGGTCACCCAAAACATAAAACCCAAGTTAGTCAAAAGCATATACACACTTAAAAACTCTATATGCATTGTCACTTTTTTCAATTCATCACATTATTTCACAAGATATTATTGGTTTGGCGAGAAGTTTTTCTAATAAACATGCCTCTATCTTTTTCTAATAGAAACCATAAACAAATTCAAGATAGTATGTATTGGCCAGTCGTTACATTATTCTAAAAATTGATATAAATATTGCATACATTGTGCATGATTTCCAGAATTCATTATCAATCAGTAAAAAATATATCCCCATAATGATTCATGCGTCTAGTGTTCATGCATAGCTTGACAAAAGCATATAAAGCATATAAAGTCATCCATAATGGGGCGAACGATGCGGCAGATGATGCATGATTCATGCGTCCAGTGTTCATGCATAGCCTGACAAAAGCATATAAAGCCATCCACAATGGGGCGGACGATGCGACGGATGACATCATCCGTCGCATCGTCCGCCACTGTGGCATCGAGGACGATGGCGACGCGTTTTCATTTTTTTTTAATTATTTTATTCAATTTTCAAAACCTATATATACCTCTCACTTTTCACCTCATTTTCACTCCTTTCACTCTTAATTCCACACTCCATTTTCCACATTTCAAACAAAATGAATCCCGGAGATTACTCAAGTCTGAATAGTTCGATGTTTGGTAGTGCACGGTGGCCGGGTACAGAACCCAATGAATACCGACCCTTCGATACCAACACCCAGTACGATTCCGATTTCAGCACAGACTCGTACAGGCTGTCAGACATGGAGCCTTCTCCCACCCGCACACCCGCCCCACCTCGCGACCGCGCGTCCGCCGCCGCCGCCGCTAACACCTCGGGCTCCGCGAGCAAGAAGAGGCAGCCTGAGGCAAAGAAGTTGCCGCTTACCATAGTGAATGAAGAGTTCGCCCGGGGAGGACGAACTACTAGCCGAAAGAATCCATCGTCTTGACGAGGTGTTGGATTGATATTTCAGAGGATCCAATGTTCGTGATGCACTATTTTTTAGCACTATAAATACCTGCAAGTATACAGAGTAGGAATAGTATAGCTAAAGGTCAGTACCGGGATATCGAACACGGGGAATATAATTGCAACTGGCTATCTAGAGAAACAAGAGAATTTTGGGTTTTTGAATTAAAACAATTAAAAGCAATCAAACAACTAAATGCAATTAAATCACAAAGATAAAATATGAGAGATAAGAGAATTTCATGGATGTGCGTTCACAGTTATGGTTATACATATTCCAACTACAATACCCTAGCACAGTTTATACTTTGAAAGGACGAGTCACCTAGCTTATTCTCATGCGATACAAACGTTGATTACAAGATTAGGGTTGTCAATCCTAACACGTAACTCCAAAAAGCTCCTAAGACCCTTGCACCAATGAAGTACTCTAGGTCTTGATCTCTATGAAGTATTTTGCAAGTAGAAGTTCTCTCTCTTTTTGATTAAACTTGAGGTCTTATTTATAGGGGAAAGTCATTCCTTGTAGAAGGAAAAGATCTCCAAAATATGGTAAATCTGGGCGCAAATCTAGGGCTTCTCGAATTCACCGCCTTTCTCCGGCGGGCCGCCGCACCTTGGCCGGCGGTCGCCGCGTTGGAGTCCAGAGAGTCTGTTCACTTGGCGGCGGCCCGCCGCACGTCTTCCGGCGGTCGCCGGACGAGACTTCTCTTCCAAGCACATTTTTCCGAGGCGGACCGATGCATTGATCTGCCCGCCGGGCGCCGTCTGACTCCAGATTTCCAAACTTGGCGTTTTGACTCCCTTTTTCGGCTCAATTATGCACATTTTCACAAAACACGTCAAAATACCAAAATAGACAAAATATGCAAATAATGGACGTGTAGAGTGACTTTGACATTAAAAACGGACCAAATAATGGCCTTAAAACAGTGCAAAATCCGAGCGTATCAGTCCTCCCGACGTCCTCCTGGCATCAACGCTGCCAAGGGCAAGGGCAAGGGCAAGGCGACATCCTCGTCCGCCGCGCCGCCTGACCAGGCCCCGAGCGCGACTTCGGCTGCGGCACATGCCTACACGGATTTGGTGGCCTCCTCCAACTATAGGACCTTGTTGGACATGCACAACGCCCTCATGCAGGCGAGCAACCCGGCTCAAATCGAGTCCCTCTAGCGGATGATCGATGGCCTCAGCCGCAAGTTGGGACTACTATAGATTAGTCTCTTTTTTTATGTAGTGCACTTTTTTTTTAATTTCTAATTTTGTATGTTTTTTTTTTTTAATTAAGTAAATGTAGGATTTTCCTTAATTGTGTTGTTTTTATTTATTTATTTTGCTTGATATATTTGCAAACATAAATTATATAAAAATAAAATAGAAGTAAAATGCTTAGGGCGGGGCTTAGGGTGGGCTATAGTTCGTCCCATTGCAGGTGGAAGGGGTGGAGGATAAAATGATGATGTGGCAGTGCATAAGGCAGGGCTTAGGGCGGGCTATAGTACGCACCATTGTGGATGCCCTAAAGGTATTCATGGCTTTGCATATGTGATTTGGCTAAAGGTTAATGTCTAAGCTAAATGTCTCAGATTCGAATTCTCTTCTCTGTGGCGGCGCCGTCTTTCAGTTTAAATCCATTGACCTATAAGAAAAAAGATATTCATGGATTAATAATACTCACTTTTCGTCCATTTACTTAAAATAGTCTCATCGGTAGATTAAAAAATAGTAAAGTAAGAAAGAAAATGAGAAAAGTGAATGAAATAGGAAAAATAAAGAGAAAAAATAAATAAAGTAGGAGAAAGAAAAATAAAAAATAAACAAATAATATATAAATCATAAATAAGTAGGAATATAGGAATGATTATTATGTGACTATTTTTGTGATAAGACTATTACTATCAATGTTTTAAAAACGAGGTTATCAATTCATAGGCCCAATTATCATTGTGAAATAAAATTTTAGTATTAAATATTACTCAAAAATGATTTTTTAATTCTTTTAAATTTTTTTGAAAAAATTACAAATTGGTTAAACCTGTCGATCGATTTTTGGCCGAATCAGCTGGTTTGATGAATGATGGTGAATGATGAGGATTAACTTTAAGTTTCTCCTTTCACGTAAGACTTAAATAATTCATTTCATCAAAACATCACCAATTACGCATTAATGAATTCATTTCAAATCAACTCATGAAAACAAGCAAAAAATCCAAATGTTCACCTTAATGTTCTAGTCAATATACTAGCTATCCAAATATATTGATTTGGTCAATTTGCTACCACCACATCAAACATAAACCTAGATATTGATTTGGTCAATTTGTATCTCATACACAATACCAAATTTTTGGAAAAATATATAAACAATACCCTGACAATACCAAGAATCATATTTTTTTAAAGAAACTTGAATGATCTTTAACAACATGTCAAAAAAAAATGTTAAAATGTCTTATATTTTTATGTCATTTAATTATATATTATGATTATTATTGATAACTAATTACACACTAGAGCTATGTAGTTGTGCCAAAGTTTTGCACCGCGAACATTGTAATTTAGGTGTATTCATCCTTCAAGATAGGAATAACAATCCTCATTTACCAACTAAATAAATGTTACTATATATGTCTATATTTTGCTCTGAAGATGACTCAGAGAAAAACATTAATTGAGAATCAGGATTACGCATGCTAGATAGTAGTACCTATATAACATGTTATCACGACATGATCGGAAAAATTAACAAGCATTCATTCATTATAATTATTATATGCAAAAGAAAATATTATTATGCGAGAAAATTAATACCAATAATTCAGCAAAAGTTTATTCCTAGCTAATAGAAAAAATAAATACTATTCTCTACAATATTCTCTACAAAAATAAACCCTTCCCTCTGTCTCAAGAAAGTTGATTAGTTTTTCTTTACACTCGTTTTGAAAAAATTGTAATAAATAGTTGTCTTCTCTACAATATTCTCACCTTTATTTTATTATTTATTTACTTTAACTATTTATTATTATTTTTTCAAAATAAATAAATATAAAAAAGAATAACTCAACTTACTTGAAATAGACGAAATACTACTGGAAGAATGGTTTACGCTATACATTTACATGTCGTAAAAATGAACCAGATATATATCAATCAATTTATAAAAGTTGCCAATTAAAATATTAAGCTGGCGGAATATCATTGAACTATTATATTTATATTAATTGAACTGTAACAATAATCACGAAAGTGTTTATAATTTATAACATACCACTTGCATCATTAAAATCAGAAATTTTTTTCTATGATTTGGACAAATTTTATTGGACTTTCACTGACAATCCTGCATCTCAATAATTGGCCATTTCATTGTCCTAAACTTTTTTGTTTTCAAGCACATGTTATTCCAACTTTGAAATAATTGTCAAAAGTTTTTCACGATAAAGTACTATTAAAGCCGAAGTGGCTAATTATAAATAAGGTCCCTCAAAACTTTATTTGTTATATAAAGACTTGTTGTACAACAAATAAAATAGATCACTTTCACTTTATAACTTCAACATCACACTGTAAAAACGTTGGACTATCTTGATATAATCATATAATATCATCAAATAATTAAATGGTGTTTTTAGAGATCTAACTGAACTGAGCCGGAAAACTATCGAGTTAAGCTGGAGCTTAATTTTATTCGTTTGACTATTTGACTATTAAGATTTTTTACTTTGATCCATTGTTAATTATCATGTATATAATATTATTTACATAATTTTTTCTTTAAAATTTTAACAAAGAATTGTAGTGTGTAAAAAATCACCTGCCAATACAATAAATACTTAATATTACTTTGTAGTTTGTGCAATTATCGACGTAGTGTATATTTAATCTATGACAAATAAATAAAAACGAAAATATATCGAGCAATATTATAGCGAAATTATAACTTTAACCAAGTTTATGTAACCCATCAATTTGTCAAGTTAAGTCAGTATTATTGAATATTATAAAAATTTAGCTAATTTCTTTTCTATCAAACAACAATGGAATTTTTTTTTTATCTTTGCATATCTTAACACGAAACTCGTATTTCTTATTTTGTTTTACACATTTTTTCACATCCCACCTTTCTTATCAAAGGGGGTCCTAATACTTTGCTTGATTAGATATAAAAACTTAAGATAAAGTTAGATATTACCTATATCAAGTTTTGAGCATATATTGGATAGCTCAGTTTGGTTTGCAATATTTATATCATGACTGTATAATGTTTGTATCATTAGTTTCAAATAAAGAGAAAATTATTAAATAGCCACTATAAAAATACTTATCTTTTAAGTAAGGGTGGACATAAATACTAAAAAAATGGTATATCAATTGAATAAAAAAATATCAAACGTCCAACAACCACCCTTCAGTTTTCCAACGTCATGTCGTCCAAATGGTATATCAATTGAATCAAAAAATATCAAAAAAATAGTATTATCAGGGTATTCTCTACTTCATTACCATCCAAAGAACTTGAGAACTACCTTTCAACTTCTAATGGCTCGTGTCAACTATGGAGAAGTGGATAGAGAAGTAGCGGAGTAGAGAAAAAATGGAGAGAAAAGAACTTGAGAACTTCAACTTCGAGCGGAACAATGAAAATGCTGACATGAATATACCCTAGATTTGCTTCCTAAATCTGCTAATTTGTTGCTGAATTTTTCGATTCCTTTTTTATGCCAACAATTTAAGACTGGATTTGGTGCATTGCTAATCCGCTACTAGAAATTAGTAACAGACTATGCCCACTATTAAAGTTTACGATCCCTTTTTGATGCCAATAATTTTTAGGGGTGGATTAATTGCGTTGCTATTGCTAACCGTTAGTAACAAACTGAGTTTGTTGCCAAAGTTTTATTAGATCCATTTTTTATGCAACAATTATCAATATACTTATCCTGTTAATAATTCATTAATAAAATGAGCACAATTTAAGTCGTTGCTAAAATTTAGCAGCAAAGAATTTAGCAACAATGTAGATCTGTTGTTAATTCGCTGCTAACCAATTTTACCAACGGAATTATGATCTAGCAACAAAAAATTTTCGCTAGTAAATAAAGACTTTTTTGTAGTGAATCAAAAGCGTTGACTGTATTAAGGAATTACCAAATGGCACCCGCGCTAAAGTAAAATGATCTACTAATGAAGAATGGAATTGCGAGGTACCATATATAATCTCATTCATTCAATAATTTGATCCCATGGTTGCATTTCGGTCTCTAGATTACACTAAGGAGGTATTACCTAGCTTGGGTGCGTTTTGTTCTTGTGGTTTGAGGATTGTTTCCCTTTGCTCGCCTCCTTGGATGTCTTGAGCACTATAAAAAAAATCACTATCCTATTTATATAGATTATAATATAATTATATGTTAATATAATTGTTAAAGATTACATAACTTAAATGTATTTATATATTATAGTTATGAAATATAGGCGTTTTTGTACCACAATTTTCAGTATGATAGTCTTCCATGTGTAATATATTACCGACCCACCCTTAAACCAGACACGTGTAAGACTCATTTAGAAATACTTTTCTTGATACAAACAAGCCCTAAACATAACGTAGACGCACTGAAAGACTATATGTCTAATTGTAGTATTATCGAGAAATAAAGAAAAATTACTTTTTTAAAGAAGTGGCTATTGGCCCTTTCATAGTCCAACCGACCATGGAAAAAGAAGCAAGAAGCCGGTTAACGAAATTAATTAAAATTTGTTTTTTCCTCTCTCCTTTTCTCTTTTATTTTGCCTCTCCTGTACGTAGCTAAGATCTTTACGTTAACTTTCAAAATTTTCAAAGAAAATATACCAAGAGATACTGTTTGAAATTGGAGCCCAAATGAGGGATAGAGTTATCAACATCTCTTTACATGATAATGACTCAAAAAGATGAAATGTAGCTATCCCATTCTTGGATCATACTAGTGATTAATTGAGATTGATAGTAGAGTTGCTACTTCAGTGAACATGCAAAGGAAAAAAAACAAACGAAGGAATAAAAGAAAATGGCATAAATTTCACATTGCTATTTTTGTGGTGATTAATGGTGTATATATGTAGGCAAGTTATGAATGTATGTCCTTTCCACTTTTGAACGTGTGGGAGGAAATAATTGGAGAATTATGTGTGTTGTCTATTATTCAAGGAATTGGAGGGAAAATATGTCTGGCGAATAAAGTTGTTATTGTGCTAAGTTTGTAAAATTATTCTTAGATCATCAGCAACGCCGCCCTTTCCGCCTCTCGCACGGCTGAAAGCCGGGCGCCCGTGCACGAGGCCGCGCACGGCTCTCCGTGCCTGCAACATATTTCCAAACTTATCACTAATCTAGTTTTTAATTATTTGTTTAAAAGCAAGATCAAATGGAGCACTTCATAAATTACATCATGATAGTAACAAATACCACTAAATGTCGTCTAAATTCATAAGCTATTACCTTTAACTTTTCGGCTGATTGATTATTTTTCACAAAGCTAATTAGAAAGAGAGAAATGACATGTGATTAAAGCATTCGTTGAGTAGTTGTTGATACACCAATATAGACAAAATTAAGTACTACTTTGAAGTAGTTGAAGTAGTATTATTTGAATTTGTACTACTACTACTACTATCTAATTGTAATAGTATACCTAAAAGGTATTAAAATAGTGGTCAAAAGTATATACTTGATCAGTCTACCACATGAGTATCACAGTCCACCACATGAGTAAGAAAGGAGGAACATGCACAACATTTCTTTTTTCTCTAGCCCTTCAAATTTCTGCCAACACATGCAAGTGCTATGTCTTTAATGAATTGTCACTTCTTAATTATTAGTATATTATAATTTAAATCCAAATTTCTTCATTTGGGGAATCAATATATTTAATCTTATGCAACTTTAACAAACCATGGGGATTTTAACCCACCAAAAGATATCCGGAAAGGTGAAATTCCATGAAAAGTATCGTAAAATATTAAAGGAATGACAAGAAAGAGCATGCTTTTTATCATTGTTGAATTAAAATATGAGTTTAATTGAATAAAATATAGTATCCATTTACGAATAAAAATCAGGAAAAGGTGAAAATTCCATTAAAAAGTAGTATGAAGAAATGACAGTAAATAATTTTCTATTGGGATTTTTGAATTATATAATTAAAATGTGAGTTTAATTGAATAAAATATAATATCCATTTACGAATAAATTCTCCTGTTTGTGCTAAAATATTGGGTCATTTGGGAACCCATTTGTTAGATTCTATGATATTGATTTCATAATAATAAATGACATAAGGTAACTTACTTTGCATAGGGTTATTATGGTTTATGGATTCTAATTGAGTAAAATATATATGCTCAATAAGTGATCTTTCTATATTTAGATTATTTTATTCATACTAACATACTACCTCAATACACCAAAATAGTCGCATTGGTGGAAGACGCATGTTTTAATGCGAAATCAACAAAGCATGAGAAATAAAAATACATTATAAATGGATAAAGTGGAAGAAAGAAAGAGGAAATATGGATAAAGTTTAAATTCAGAGTAATATTCCATTTTTAGTCTAGTATATGATAAATTATGGTGGGCGGATAGAAATGGAAAGATGAGACTATTCTTCGTGAAAAAAAAAGAATATTATATTTAGTACTAGTATTTTCTTATAAACAATAAAAGTATATCGATAGACACGTAACAAAAATATGTAATAATATAATATTATTTATTTTGTTAGATCAAGAGTGTCCACCAGCGAACTTAGTTATTACTACTACTATTAATTTATCTATATATGTTGAGTTGTGGGCTAAGAGCATTCCCAATGGAGGTGGCGAATTCTCGGCGATAAATCGCCGGTTATCGCCGAATTATCGCCGGCCATTGTGGCGAAGTCGGCGATAATTCGGCGATAATGTTGCCGTTGCTTCGCCGAGTGGCGTTCTAACGCCGGATTATCGCCGAGCGATCGCCGGCCACTGTGGCGACGCTCGGCGATAATCGGCGATAATTAAAATTTTTTTTTTTTTTTTTTGAACCCAACGGCTATTTTACATTCCACCCCTATAAATATTTCCTCCACTTCCTCCATTCATCACCCACAATCTTCATTCTCTCCATTTTCAATCTCTTCTCCCAATCTTCAATTTTCATCAAAATTATGAGCTTTTGGAAGAAAAGTTCCCGATCGGGTAAGGATAAGGGTAAGGGGAAAGAGTCGAGTTCACAAATTCCCAACACGGATGAAGCAAACGAGCAGTGGATGCAGTCGTTGTTGGCGATGGGTTCTCCTCCCGGCCAACTTCCATACGGGGGTCCGTCTCCTTTGCAGACTCCTCCGGCGCGGAGACTTTCTCCGTACTTCAACTCTGCCGGCAGAATGCCCTTTCCAGCCGACGATGTGTATCGGCCCCAGTTCGACACCCCCGGATCAACCCCAGGCGACCAAGAATCTCAGGCCGCGACACTGAGCGCGGAGGACTTCGAGGTGGAAGAAACGCCCACCGAGCCGCCTTCTAGGAGCGGGAGGGGGAAGGCGCCGGCGTCGTCGGCTGCGACTGATACGGGTTCCGATGAGAGGCCGAAGCGGGTAAGGACTACTTACACTCTGCAAGAGTCCGAGCTGATAGCCGACTGCTGGGCGGACACGTCACAGGACGCGGAGCGCAGCAACTACCAGACTGAGATCATATTCTGGGAGCGGATTGCCGCGAAGTACAGGAGCCACAAGACTGCCTCAATGAAGGACCATGGCAGCGAGGCGATCCGTCGGCATTGGGAGCGCCTCATGAGGGACTGCGGGCACTTCAACGGTATTTATTCTAACTTGATGACTCACATGACGAGTGGCCAGAACGAGCACATGGTCCGAGATGAGGCCATCCGGATGTATAGTAGCCAGTACTTGTCGACGAAGGGCTTCAAGTATTGGAACATCTACGATAAGCTGAAGGATCTCCCCAAATTCCGGACGGGAATGCACGACGCGCTGCACGGGAAATCGGTGCGCTCGCGACTTAGCGTTTCGGAGAGCGAGGGGAGCGCGGCCCACATCGACTTGAGTGGGGATGGTCCGCACGAGCGCCCGGAGGGAGTGAAGAAGGCGAAGGGGAGGCGGAAGGGGAAGGGCGCAACGTCGGAAGTCGCGTCGGAATCCGTCATCGACTTAGAAAAAGCCACTTATTCGAGCAATGTCGCCAATCTGACCCAGATGTACACGCTGTACTTCACCGGCGGCGGGACCCCTGAAGAAAAGGCGGCCCTCTGGAAATGCATCCAACACCTGCAGAGTACGCTGGGGCTCGATCCCGACGCCCCTCCGGCCCCTCCGTCTTAGATTTTTTTTTTTTAAATCTTTGTTTATTTGCGTTTTTTATTTGTAGTTTTTTTTTTCTCGTTGTATTATATTTTCCAATGATTAATACAACGATGAATTGTTCATTATTAGTCTATTTATTAAATACATTTGTAGGGAAAATTAAATAATATAAAAAATAATGATGTAAAAATGAAATGTTGAGTTAGGGAGAAATAAGGGAGAAATAAGGGAGAAACCAATGTAGCACTTGGCTAAAAACTGGGGATAAATTTTGGTGCTGATGTGGCGCTGATGTGGCAGGAGTTAGGGAGAAATAAGGGAGTTTTTAGGGAACTCCATTGGGAGTGCTCTAATGTCGAGATGAAACAACTGGCTTAAGAATTTAAAGTTGCTCTATATCCAAAGATAGGTTTTTAATCCTTTGGTCAGTTGATGCAGAATGGACGACTCTCATATCACTCGAGGGAGAGAGGAGCCCTATATAAATAACCACATACTACATAATTCAAACATAATTGTGCTTATTGACAATATAGTTGAGTAAGAGAGAGAATGGAGGAAAAGAAGGCCCTTTTGGCAGTGCTTGCGATACAGCTAGTGTATGCAGGCTATTTCCTCCTAACAAAGCTTGCATTTGATGTTGGAATGAACACTTTTGTGTTTGTTTTCTACAGACAAGCTGCTGCCACTCTCTTCCTTCTCCCCATTGCCATCTCCCTCGAACGGTACGTATCTACTATGCATTAATACATAAAAAAAAATAATTAGGGTTTCTTTTTAAAATTCTCTCTATAATTAAATTGAAATTTTTGCAGGAAAACTGCTCCACCGTTGCCTCTCTCTCTCTTCATCAAGATTTTCATGCTCAGTTTAATTGGGTTAGTATCTCTCTCTAATCTCTATCTCTATCTCTATCTATCTCTTTCTTTTTCTCTCTCAAACTTACTATCTAACTAACTCCATAATATTATTTGCAGGATTACTATGAGTTTGGATATAGTGGGTGTGGGTTTGAAGTACACGTCAGCATCTCTAGGGGCTGCCACTTCCAATACACTGCCTGTTATTACTTTCTTCCTTGCACTGCTGTTAGGGTACGTTATACTCATTTTCTTCCGAGACAAGGCAGTTGAGTCGTATTTCTTTTTAGATCATTTCAAATTAATTGAATTATTTCATTTTTTTTACAAAAAATTTTATCCCCTCTATTTTATTCAAATCTTGTGCTAAAAACACATTTCAACTATCTTGGAAAGATGGAGCATATTTTATCCCTCATTACTAAAAAAATTTGGGGATAGTGGTAAGAAAATAACTAAAATTTAATAACTAGGTGCCAAATCTCAACCAATAAAGCAAAAATAGAAGAATGAGATTAAAACACAGAGAACATTTTTAGATATCAATTAGGTAACTTTAAATTCTTTATGAACTAAAACGATCTAAATATGACCTTTGTGTTTGGTTGTTTGGTTATGTATTAGGATTTGGTTATTTTTTCAACACTACTCATGCATATATGTCCTATACTCCTACATATTATACAATTCATTCTATCATAGTTCATAAAATTGAAGGCGCAAGGAAACACAGTGACGTGCCTTTAATTTTTTTTTATTTATTTATCAATAAAAAAAGGTAGGAAGGATACTAGGGAGGGGTTTGTGTTGCCGATCACGTGATTAATTAATCAACGGGGATAATTCTTTTGGCTTGAAGAAAAGGTTGTTTTGATTCTTGATTATTTTTTTATTCGACTTGTAGTATAAAATGAGATGAAACTCAAACATCCAACGAATTAAATTCATCAAGTGAAGGAATCAAGAAAAAGGTGCATGATCCCCCGTAATTCTATGTATAGGCTTTTACATTGGAAAGAACCCTAATAGGAAAGAAATAAAAAATGATAAAATTATTCTTGAAATATATTCTCGTCATATAGCTAAATATTCTAAATTCTATGTTTCACCTCATCAATACACATTTGTAAATATTGTAATATTATATGCATTTACATCAATATTCGAGTTCTTTCCCGATGGTCATATTCCTCACTTTCTAAAGTGTGTTTTTTAGTCACAAAAGTTGGGAATAAAGACTAATAGATATATTCACTAACCCCACAAAATATAAGTATAAGCCATGCATGTTTCTCTCTAGGAATTAAAATTAAATTAAGAATGATTAATATCAATATTCAAGAATGCCAATTAATTGCAGGATGGAGAAGGTGAAGATAAGAAGTAGGGCTGGAGTGATGAAGATTTGTGGAGTAACACTTTGCATAGGAGGAGTAGTGACCATTGCCTTCTATAGAGGCCCTTTCTTTAAACTATTGCTTCACCATCACTTGATTCATAACCATCTTCAACAAATCCAACCACATTTGCCTCCTCCAAATACTTGGATCAAGGGTGTATTTCTCATGCTACTTGCCAACTTATGTTGGGCCTTCTGGCTCGTGTTACAGGTCCGGTCCATCGCGTATATTAATCAAATAAATCATGTATTTTGATGTCTAGTTAATCCTATTATGTTTATTGTAACAGGGGAGAGTGTTAAAGAGTTATCCATCAAAGTTGTTGTTGACAACCCTACAATGCTTGTTAAGCACAATACAGTCATTTATAGTGGCAATATGTGTTACAAGAGACCCTAAAGATTGGCAAATTGGATGGAACATAAGACTTGTGTCGGTAGCCTATTGTGTAAGCCCTTTTTTCTTTATAGCGAATACGAGATTGACACATCGACATTCAACTGATGACGCATCCACAAAAAAAAAACTAATCTTTTAAGGTACAAAAAATGAGACGCAATTACTAGCGTTTGAAATTTTTGAAAAATAATCATAATTTAGGATGCAAAAGAAAGTATCACTAAATTGAGGACAAATTATCTTAATCTTTTATTTTTTTAGGACACTTCTCTTTATGTCCTCTAATTTTAGTTAGGACACCAACAATAAGACATTTATAATGCGGTGGTTGTATAGTTAATAGCATTAAAAAATGTCTTTAGCCGTTCTTTTTATTGGAGTGATCTGTTTTTTTTTTGGCAGGGAATAGTGGTGACTGGCTTCACATTCTACCTTCAAACATGGGTTGTTGAGAAGAAAGGTCCAGTTTACCTATCCATGACCACTCCATGGATCATGGTTTTCACAATCATTCTATCAGCATTTGTTTTTGGAGAGATCATTGCTTTGGGAAGGTAATTATTTTCTAATTATGTGAGATTGAAATGTTTTTAATATGTTGACTGAAATGTACACGTGGCAGTGTAATTGGGGCAATTCTACTAGTTGGAGGGCTCTATTTTGTCTTGTGGGGAAAGGCTAAGGAAGAAGAAATGGAAAAGGAGGAATGCCAGCAAATTGTAGATGTTGAGAAAGCATGTGAAGGTTCAATGGGGCAGATGACTACTGCCACTTCTACTATTAAATAGGATCAAATTATATGGTCCATGTAAAATAAAATCTAATTAATACTACATGCTAATTTTAGTGTTTCATTTTATGTATTCATTGTGGTCATCATTACCATATCAAGTGTATACTAGGTAACAGTAGGAACATGTATAAAATGTACGTTTGATATATGTGTGTGTCAATATCAATTGTAATATTATCTTGTGCTATCAAAATTTCGTATTTTTTCTCTTGCCTTCCCCTCCCTTCCATTAATTTAGTGAGTTTTTTTATTTGTTTTAGGGATATCTCAGTTAATACAGTGGCAAAATATGTTTTATATGTGAGAATAAATAGTAGTGTAACATCTTTATAATTAGTAAATATAACATATAAAAGTGAATGAACGGTCAAATATAAGGAAAGCCTAAAAATATATAGTAGAAATGTCTGAACAAAAATGAAAGCTAGAAACAAGCAATTCCTTCTATAAAAACCACATACCCAATTTTTCCCATTTGCCGTCTCTGATCCAAGCAAACGAGACCTCTTCTCGCTCTCTCCGAAAAACTTGGTTTACAGAGAGAGTGAGAAAATGGGAGGGTGTTCATCCAGGTCAATGCTGGAGACCGTGGATCTCGAGGACGAGCTGGATCCTCTTCCGGCACCGGAGAATCAAGAGACTCCGGTCAACGTGGCTGAGAAGGTTAAACTCTACGCATTGTGTCACATGACCAATTAATATTCTTTTTCCAATATTTGATTTGTATTTTATGGGTCTTGTATTATATATTAGGGGCGATCAACTGCTAAATGGTGCATTTGAAAAATGTCAACGCAAATTTAGTTAGCATATTTATACCTTTATGTTCACATTAAAATATATATACTTTCTATGTCCGTCATTTATAGCCCTATTTTAACTCAATACGGGTTTTATGAAATTGTTTGGCTCTGTGAAGAAAAATATAGAAATGAGCTAATGGAATGTGAGTTTCACTTTTATATATTAATTTTATAATAGAATTGTGAGTGTAATGAGTTAGGTGAATGGTATGGTCCATCTACTTTAGAATGGGAAAAAGTAAATGAGATTTTAAATCACGGACATCCCAAAATGGTAAAATGAGACATTATTTCACGGGCGGATGGGGTATATCTCAACACAAAGATCTAAGTATTTTAACAAGATTTGTGTTGACGTACTAATTTAATCGTGTTGACACTTTTTATATGCAGAGTTGACAAGTTATCGGTCTAATAGGATACTAGGTTTTGCATAATTTTATACTCCCTTCGTCTCATAAAAGATGTCACATTTTCCTTTTTAGTTTGTTCATGTCACATTTACCTCTTTGGAAAAAGTTTTCTCTCACATAAGTATAAAAAATATATTTTTTCTCTCTTCATTTAACACATAAAACAAAACCTTCTAAAATCATGTGCCGTCCTAAAAGTGTGACATCTTTTGTGAGACGGAGATAGTATTAAAATAAATCCTAATTTTACATAAAAATTAGGGCCAAATAAGTACTTTTATCAAAAATAGATGGTGGAGATCTAGGATTTTTGGCTGGTATTAGTTTAATACTATAAATAAGGCGTTAAAGGGTAAAATAGTTCCATTGATAATTTGATATACATACATAATTTAAAACAAACGCACATTTTATAGGCATTATATACATTGCACTTGAATATTAAACCAAGCTACATATTTCATTACACTAAACCTGTTTGCAAATTCAAAAACACATACGATTTTTTAGTATCATGCACATTGGGCATTATGTGCATTGACATGGGATGGGATACTTCGAGAGTTTAGAAATTATATTTTCGTGCAATTCTTTTCACCTGAATGTATGCAATTGAGATTTAGTTAGAATTCTCGTAAAATTACCTTTAATTTGATATTAATTTTACGTGAAAAAATAATTTAAAATTTAAAAAATTATAGTATAAAATTCAATTATTTAGAATTATTTAAAAAAAAATTATGTATTGCCAACTATCATATTGATTCTCATTTATCATATACTCCGCATAACATAATTTAAACGGTTGACCACTCTAATCTAATGGCTCTAGTTTGACTTTAGCCTGATGTAAGAATGTGTTTTGATTAGTATTTTGATTTTGTTTGAAATCACCAGATAAAAAAGTTTTCATTTAATCTTTTATTTTGATACTTATCATAATTGATAGAAATTTATAAGGTTTCATAAAATTAATTAATTAAAAATGGGTGGTCTATAAAACTTAGTGGTTTCACTGAATACCGATATGAAATATTGTTATAGTTATCTTTCTTTCATTTGCAAACAATTATTAACAATATCGTTTTATTTTAATTTCTTCGCGTAGACCGAAGAGGAGACGTGCTCGATCGACCTGGACGTCACACCCGAACTCGATGTCGAACAGATGAAACAAGAAGAGGTGGAGGTCGAGGAAGCTCATGAAGCCGTGAACGTCACACCTGAACCTGAGCTCGAACAAGAAGAGGTGAAGGTCGAGGAAGCTCAAGAGGCTGCGAACGTCACACCCGAACTTGAGGTCGAGCAAGAAGAGGTGGAGGTCGAGGAAGCTCAAGAGGCTGCGAACGTCACACCCGAACTTGAGGTCGAGCAAGAAGAGGTGGAGGTCGAGGAAGCTCAAGAGGCTGCGAACGTCACACCCGAACTTGAGGTCGAGCAAGAAGAGGTGGAGGTCGAGGAAGCTCAAGAGGCTGCGAACGTCACACCCGAACTTGAGGTCGAGCAAGAAGAGGTGGAGGTCGAGGAAGCTCATGAGGCCGCGAACATCACACCCGAACTTGAGGTCGAACAAGAAGAGGTGAAGGTCGAAGAAGCTCATGAAGCAGAGAAGGAAACAGCAACAACCGAAACCACCGCAGAAGAGAACGAAACACCCGAGGCGGAAGCTTCTCAAGCAGAAGAAAGCCGTGAACCCGAGGAGGAGGCCGAGACCATAGAAGTCAAGGCAGATGCAGATGAGGCAACACAAGCCGAAGAGGAACAGATTGATGTTGATGAGTCCGAAACCTTCGAGGAGGTTGAGAATGACCCCGAGGAGGCCGTGGAGGAGGAGGAGCAATTGCCTGAGACTCTGCGGTCGAGGGTTAGGGGGTGGATTCAGGGTTCAATCCACCGTTTTCCTCTTCCTTCACAAATCTCTAATTTCAAAATTCCCTCTTTTTGAAGAATCATAGCTAACTAGCTATTTGCTTCTTATAGTATAAACATTTCAAGATGGTGGTGGGTTGAGCTTTTAAGCTCGTGTGCATCATGTAATTTTGTTGAAGTAACATCTTAATTAATCAATATATAGTTCTAACGAGGAATCTTGTTTTAGGTGCACATATTATATATTATACGTGAGCGTTATTCCTAATTAATTGAGCATTGATCGTGTTTAGTCTATGTTTGCATTTTTTTTTATTTACCTCATAATGTTATTGGCGTCATAAATTTTATAGCTTGTTATTGACTTATTGCCTCACCTCAATTTGGGATAGGTTACCTCAAAATATTCATAATTATGAAGTTATTAAAATTGTTAGGAATCATATTCCTATGATTCATTTTTTCATGCATACATCATTTTACTTGTCGGTTTTACTTTCTCGTGAAACAAACATGGTCTTATTGTTAAGCACAAACACTACTACATTAATTCTAATGACCATTTATATAAATTATCCACTAGATTATTTACCTTGATGAAATTTTAATAAATAAAAATACGAATGTAATCAAATGTAAACTCTATGTCATGTACAAACTCCAAGTTATAATCTAGACCGTTAGATTTCAAGATTTGATGTCAACAGTTGATATTTTTTGTTGACTATATTTGTCATCTGTTGATATCAAATTTTGAAAAATCAAACGGTCCAGATCATAATTTGAAGTTTGTAGGAAATATGTAGTTTGCATTTTATCAATAACCAATAAAAACAAGTATTTCCTTCGTCCCAGCTCAAGTGATTGATTTCTATTTTTGCCGTTGTTTTGCAAAGATGATAGTTAAAGTGGAGAGAAAATAAAGTAAGAAATAGAATAATATAGAATAGAGTCGTATCTACATTATTCTCTTACTTACTCCATTTTAATTTCTATTCAATTTAACTATTTATTATCATTTTCCTCGACGCGTGCCGAAAAACAGTTAATCACTTAAGATGTGACGGGGGGAGTATAAACTATAATCGAACACAATGAAAACATTTAATCAATAACCAATAAAAATAAGTACTCCTCTATAGCAAGAGCAAGAAATGCAATTTTGGCCACATTTTTAGCGGCGAGGCATTGCCCGGAATAGTATCCCTAATATTCCCGCCTCTGTAGCTTTAAAAGTTTTAAGTAGGAACATATTTTTGGTCCGTGCATGAACTTGTAGCATTAAAATATCTGAGTTCCATCAAAATTCGATGTAATATCATTTGAGTTATTTATTGTTTCAAACTCTTTTTTTATTAAAATACCCTTAATCCCATGAAGGCAGTTCAGTCTATTTACTAGATCAATTCAAAATCGGAATTCACTCCTTCCCTTTATTAATTTTTTTAAATATGTGTAATTTTAAATTGCTAGCGACATTTAATACTGCTATATGCGATGCATTCTTCAATGTGCAGACAATCAGTTATCTTTCGTATGCACATGAATCATGATCCTTATGTATCTTAAAAATACTAATATCACAAAAAAAGTAATTGAGCCCTAAAGAGTATAGTATAGTGTATAAGTACACAATTTACAACATTTATACAAAAATAATAGCTCGACATACATAGTTGGCCTCTTTCTATGAGTGAAAATAGTAAGATGCTAACTTTACACCAATTGTAGTCACAGGAACGATATGAGGCTCCGGCGGAAGCTGTTGTGCGATCGCCGTGGTGTGAAGTTGAGCCCGAACATCTCTTTGTGGTGCGTCTGCCCGTGTTCCGTGGAGCTCACCAGCTTCGCCACCAGGAATGCGCTGTCGCTAACGTGCTCCATGTCATCCGTCTTGGTCCATACTCGGTACGCGAGCTGCAGGCGTCTAAGCTTGGTGTCGAGGCCGATGCCCCACTTGAGAAAGAGGCTCTCCCGTTCTTGCTCCGATAGCTTCTTCGACATCCTCTTGCTCAGCATTCGCCTCTCCTCGCGAATCGCCTTCATACTGTTTGTAACATACATACCATCCGATAGTTATACATTTATACTACTTCTGTCCAAAAAAAATAGAACGACACATATTTAAATGCAAAATGGGACATACTTCATTAGAAAGAAAAAAATAACTTACTATAAATAGATAGAGACTAATTCTGGTGGACGGCCAAAATAAATGTAGCAAAACAAACCATTCCTAGTAGAAAATTGACATAAGTTGGGAAAGGGGAGTCACCTTAGAGCCAAGGTTAGACATTGCCCGTTGACGACGGTGTTCTCGCCTCGAGAGAATTTGTCCCTCAGGAACTTCATCCTCCTCATCTCAACCTCCATGTATATAGCGTCCGAAGCATCGCCCCCTTGGAAGAGCACGAAGAAGTAGCTCCGGTGTATCAACGAGACATTGCAAGCGTGCCAGAGCTCGACTATCTCTCGTTGGAGCCTCCTGAACTCAGCAGCCCAGTTCGAAAGACCTCTGCACTCGTCCACGATCGGATCCAAACCCACATCTTTAACATCCCTCTTTGGAGACTCATCATCAACTTCTTCCACACTCTGCATCATTACACAACATCTTATATATACAAAACAAGAAATCTTATGATTCTTGACAAGTTTAAGAAGAAAAAAAGCATGATATTCACCTGACACTTGGTATGTATATCTTGGGATGGATCCATCTCGATATCGAATGTGTGGTCGGGCGAACACCGAGGATCCTTCCTTGATAGATCTCGAACCAAGGGAGTAAAGCTCAATGGGGACTGTTTCTTGTCAAAATCCACATATCCTCGTTCCGATCCCAAAAAAGACGTGATCTCACTAAAATCGAGCCAAGGTGAATTCAAGTCTGCAATCCTTGCTCTGCAGCTTCTGCTCTTACTCAACTTGAAAAAGGTTGCTAAGGGTGTATCTTGATCCAGTCCTTGTGTCGCACGAGACAGGAAATCAGGTGACTGAATCGGGCTAACTTCCCTCGCTTCCTTAGATGGAGGAGACGACGAGCCTTTCTCTTCATGTTCCTTCGACTGTTCCTCCATTGCACAATCATTCTCCTTGATCCCTTCATTGTTTTCGGATGGTGATAACACGGCTTGTACGTGTTCGTATACATATGGAATCACCTCTTCTTGAGGGAATTCAGAGTCCCCTTCTAAACATATGGAATTGTTGTTTGTAGCATCAAGCTCTTCTGTCTCGATGCAACGCACTTCCTTGCATATATCCTCCTCCGACGTTCCATCACTTTGCTTCTCGATCTCCTCCCAACCTTGGTCCGAGTAACTGTCGCTGGAGTTTGAAGCTAAGATTATCGGGGATGCACTACCAAGCACCATGTTCTCGTCGAAATATGGGACTTTCACTATTTGAGCCTCTGAACTCGTCCTGCTGTGTCCCTGTGAGCATGATCTCGCATCACCATCCGAGGAATGTGGCGTCTCCTCTTCTGACATCGTACTGTCGGGTGATCTTTGTACTCGCAGATGAGGATAGTGTCCTGATCCTTCCTAGAGAACGAAATCGAGAAAGAAGTGAACAAACGACAAGGAAGGAACGAAAAAGGCAACGTTAGCAAAGTTTGGTATGAGAATTGCTACCCGTGTCACGGATGCTTCCTTTCCGATTATTTCCAACAAATCTTTCACTTGTGATTGGGCGACGTCTCTTTGCAGAATAACCTCGTTCAACTTCTCCTCAAGCTAGAAGTGAAATCATAAACACTCAGTATTATTAGTGAAACCATAAGATTCACACTATATCTATTTCAAATTTCAGACTAATATATATCTTGATTGCCTCATATGTTCAGCATGTATGTAGTGATCAACGAGATAATAGGTCACGTTGTAACGGTTAAAGACATCAAAATTGGTTGTCAACGCGAAAATGTTTAGTACCTCAGTGATTTGAAGGTCTTTCTCTCTTAGCATCGCAGAGTAATTTGGCATGGACATAGTGGATTGAGAATTTCTAAGCTCACTCTCGAGTCTTGCTATCTCCCGTTGCAAATACTTGACCAGAGCTTTGTCAGACATGACCACGTTAACTTGCGCGTTGGTGGTCACTTCCTTTGCACAGCTCGCAAACAGAAGGGTGTTTCTTGATTGCTCAACGTGGCTGCGTGCAGGGCTCATTGTGCAAATGATGGCGGTTCTAGCATTCCCCCCTAACGACGTTTGCAAGATTCGCGTCAGCTTAGAATCTCTGTAAGGAATGTGTCCGCCTCGTCCCGTGCTGCATCATAATGACACGAATCAAATGACGATAAATGAAAATTGGAAAGAGAGAAAGAAGTACGAAAGTGTGAATACCTTAGCTTGCGAATGACAGTTCCTAATGTCAGCAAACTGCGATTTATGTGACACCCTTCTTTCAATCTCGTCCCAGCTGAATTAGCTTGCGATGCTCGTTCACTTCCAGCAAGATCGACGAAATTCTATTTCACGATGAACCAAAAAAGTCCGATTTCAATGAGAAAAAAAATGCATAGCATTTGGAAACATCGGTTATTCACAACTAGTTCTCCTTTGTTTACATACCACAGCAGCTGCAAGAGCGGCGCTGTCCCTGCCTATAAACTCACGGGGCGAGCTTTCCACCGTCTGCAATAACGTAATTCGTCTCAACAAAACATCGTCTAAAATAAGAGATTTGACCACACAAGATTCATAATGTTTGTTGACATATAAGTTCAAGAAAACACGAGGAAAGTGAAGAAACGGGCATTACCAGTCGAATAATCTGGTGAGATCTGGAGCTGACTTCATTAAGGGATGTCTCTCCGATTTGTCTTTCAGCTGCAAAAGTAACAGAAGATTACACTCAACTTTGGAGTTCGTTGCAAGATTCCAAAATCGACTAAATTTCTTACCTTCGCATATAGACAGCAGCTGAATCACATGATCCCAGTCCCTTAAGGTCTCCTCTGTGAGCTTCTCGACCACCGTCCCTCTCTAGCAAAAGCAAAAATGTCGTCTGTCAGGAGATATTGAATAGATTATCGAAAAATGCAGACCCGGAAAAGGGAATATTCACCTCTGGATCATCCAAGAGCCTAAGAGGAGTGCTGTCTACACTGAGGAGGTCACGGACGGACTCATTATAGATTTCCAAAGCAGAGAACTTCAACACGAAATCTCTCTCCGGATGCTGAAACAACATAGTTAGTCGAAGAATAACACAATTCTCACCAAGAAATAACACTGCATTTGCCATTTTGGCATTACCTTCTGTATATAATCATAAATGTCAGCTATTGCATACTCGGTCACTCCAGTCATTGTGAATGTCTTCCCACTGCTCGTTTGCCCATACGCAAAAACACTTGCTACACGAAAGTTTTTTATCGTAGTTTGGTTCAGATTTGTTCTGAAAGAGAGTATACATGAAGAGGACAAGGCAGGAAAACAAAATGGGGATAAAACTCACAATTCATTCCACTAACAACTGAAATGGCAACATTCTTGGCTGCTCTTTCGTAGACTTCCCTTGTCGAGCAATCGGGCCTAAACACCCTATCTATAAAGGAAAGGGGCACAAAAACACAGCACTTCACAAAGCTATTCTCAAATAGCCACAATATAACAGTAGCATTTCAATGCAACTATTTTCAGCATAACAATTACCTACTAAAACATCATCACCAAATTTAGAACTGAAATCTATAGAGAAAGCAACTTTCCCATTTGCCATAACATATCATGATCAATATTCTTACACAACCTCACTGAATTTAAAAACATCAAAACTAACAGTACACACACAATTCTTGGAAAGTTACAAGAGGACCATAAAAATTTCATCTTTTTACAAAATGTGAACTCATACACACAAAATTCTTGGAAAATTACTAAAAAAATCATCTTTTCACAAACAAGATCAAACCCAAACACACAAAACTATATGAAATACCAAAAAACCATCTCAGAACTATCAAGAAACAGATAAAACTCACCAAATCTATAAGCAGTTGGATACATGGACCTATCAGAAGCAGATACATTAACATTCTTGTAAACAACAGTGTTATCATTGATGCAATCCCAATCTGCAACATCATGTCTCAAGATCTCCTTCCCATTCAAAGGCCTCAAACGCACCGACACATTAATCCTCTCCTCACTGCCTCTCACCAGCTCCTCTTCACCTTCAACACTCCCCATTTCCCACCCCACAACTTGTGGAAATCACACAATCACCCCCCACAAAATGGGGGGGGCAAGAAATAAGCTTTCACAAGGAAAAGAAAAGGATGGGATTTTGTTTTGGAGCAGGCCAATGATGAACATGAGCTGAAAATTTAGCAAGGAGTCAATGGGAATATACTAATCCTTCTCATCAACCATATATGATGTGGGAAACCCCTTTAGTCTCATGCATTAAATTATGGATTTATGCAATTTTTCTTTGGCAAAGGGGTTGTGTGGTCCATATCTACAGACTGTCAAATGTCTCGATTCTCATGAATGTTTCCTAAGTCATTGCCTTCAAAACTTAAAATAATGTATGGATTAGGTTGAATATATGTCATGCTTAAGGATCAAGGATTTCTTTTACCTGAAAATTCGAGTAAAAAGATTTGATTTTTCCCTTTCTTTTTTATTGGGTCTTTGTCAAGGAATGTGTGTTTTTGCAAGAAAATGTGTCCCTTCTCTCTTTACGCAAAAACCCTTCTCTTCACTATTGAAAGGGGCATTCGAGTGAGAGGCTAAAGATTGGATCTTTGAAATGTAGTTTGGTTCTTTTTCTCTTTCAGATTAGAAGTGGCAAAACCATGAAATAGACTGTTAATTTAATTTTAATTTGTGAACTTTTGTTAACGTAAGCAACGGATTATAATAATCTCATCCAACTAATCCTCAATCGAATGTTTCATACTTTCATTTCATTACGTATGTGGAGTTGACTGAGCCTCGTTTTGCAAGTAATAATACTCCATCACTCCAGTTGAATTTGCTTGGATTTTTAGAAATATACTCCGTTCGGTTTCTATTAAATATTATATATTTTCTTATTTGGGTAGTTCGTAATGAATAAATATCTCATTTCACTTATGCTATTTTTAATAAAATGATTTTATATTTTACTAACTCAATTTATTTATAATTATTACTCCATAAAATTAATGGAGTAATAAAAGTAGAGTTGATATTCCATTAACTTTTTATAGTCACTTTCTTTCATAAAATCAAACAATTTCTTAAGATTGAAACTTTTTCCAACCACTTTCTTTCACAAAATCAAATAATTTCATAAGATCCGCACTAGTAAAATATGGGCATATATTAGGGACAGAAGGATTAATAGTGGATAGAAAAAAGTTAAATGTGAATCTGATTTCTATATACTCCATTGCTATGTTATTTAAAGACATTTTGACTTAATGCAAATTTTAAGAAATTTTGATTTTATAGAAAAAATAGGTAAAAGAAGTAGTACTAATATAAGGAGTTTTAAGAAATTTTGATTTTATAGAAAAAATAGGTAAAAGAAGTAGTACTAATATAAGGAGTGTGAGTCCACTTACTAAAAATGGAAAGAAAAAAGAAATGTGAATTTCACATTCCATTAACTTTTTTCTATTACTTTCTTTCACAAAGTCAAACAATTTCTTAAGATCCGCAAGTAAAAAATGAGACATCTATTAGGTTCCGGAAGGATTAATAGAAAGTGAATAGAAAAAAGTTAAATATGAATCTCAATGTACTCCATTTTTATGATATTTAAAGATATTTTAACTTAATGAGTATTTTAAGAAATTGTTTGACTTTATAGAGAAAAAAATACAAGTAAAAGAATTACTACTAGATGTAGATTATGCTATATACTCCTTCTGTCCGCGAATAGGAATCTCGTTTTTTTATTTTAGTTCGTCCGCAAATAGGAGTCCCAATTGATTTTTATTAATGGTAGGGTTCCACATTCCACTAACTAATTCAACTCACATCTCATTTAAAACTAATACATACAAGTACGACTTATATTCCACTAATTTTTTTCCAACCATTTTTCTTAACATTTCTTAAAATCCGGAAGGAGTATAATTTTATAATTAAAATGTAAGGAGTAAAATGTAGAGGAGTGTGTAGACCACTTACCAAAATGAAAAAAAAAATGCAACTGTATCTTTAAATGGCGACGTTTAAAAATGGCAAAACACGTGAGGTTTTGGCAGACGAATGAAATGAGTTAATCAAATGTGATGTATACTTATCATTTATAATAAAGGTAAATTATGAATCATAAACGTGGACTTACCGAAATGACAAATCGAAAATCCTAATCGAAGATGGAGTGAATATATACTTACATGCAGTTGCAAAATTCATTTAAATGATACTAACTCCGTCCTTCACTATATCTGTATGCGTTTTAAGAAATATAAAGAAAAATAGATTAGAAAGAGTTAGTTGAATATATATCTTACTTTTATATATTAATATTATAATAAAATGAATTAGTAAAGTATATTAATATTATAATAAAATGAATTAATAAAATATGAGATATACTATTAAATATTAATATTATAATAAAATAAGTTAGTAATACTATATAAGATCCACCACCAATAATGTGAGAATCTAATAAAGGATAAATTAAAATGAGAAATTGAGACACGACATGTAATGGAGGCGAACGGGAGTGATAAAACTGATAAAAGAAAAAAGAGATAATGAGTTAGGATCTTGGTGTGTCGTTGGTGTGACAGGGATGTCCAAACATGATTTATGATTCAATAAAGTTTAAATTATTATTTTCTCTTCTGACTTTTTTTCACGTATATTTGCTATATTATTATTTTTTTATAATACTTTTCGAGTCTAATTTTTAATGAGCATGATGGACCATCATACCGACTTTTGGGTAAAATCGCCCTTGGGAGTATATTAGTTTATAGCTATATTTAATATTAATTTTAATCTGTTGGTATAGATCTGCTCGAAATAAATTTCAATTTCAAGAATTAATGCGGTCCTGCTTTACTTTTAAATATAGCATAGATTCAAGTTGCATTTCATGAATAATTAATTGGAATGTACACAGTGGCTATCACAATGGTTTACAAAATACATTTCATATACTATTGATGTTATATTATATAGTAGTCACTAAAAAAAAAAAAAAACTTTTAAGGACACTTTTTAATTTAATTAAAAACATTTTTTTGTTTCTAAATAGCTTATCGACATTTCAAAAAATATTCTTAGTGGGAGTGTGCCAAATATAATCAAGGATGCTTTTAAATAGCGTCGGTGAATTCATTAGAGAAGCTTTTGAAATTGCATTATGTTTAATGCGTCTCTGGATCAAGGACACATTTTTTTGTGTCTTAAATTTTATTTATTTTTCAATTTTTTGCAACGCATGTAATTGCGTCTCTAATTTACTTATTTATTGAATATATATATGTTGTAGTGAGTACTTATATGCAGGGGTGGATCTATATTGAAAGAATAAGGGGCAAATGTCCCTCATCAACATATTTTAGTTATACTATTTTATTTTTCAATTCTTTAAATTTTTCAATTTCCTTCATATATACCCTCCTCAAACTCCAAAAATTTCTTTATAGTATATATGTTTTTGTCCCTTCTGAATTCACCCCTGCTTATATGATCTGTTATAGATATAAATATGCATACTGATAAGAAATATGATTATGAAGTATACTACTATTGTATAATTTTATCAATTGACTTATAACATATCATCTTCTTTTATTATTCAAGAACCAATCCCTCCTAAGAATGACTAAGCATAATATGTTTCATACTTTTCTTAGAGGAGTAGTTTATTTATATTCAGCCAACTTTTAATAGAATAATAGTAGTACCAAATTAAGTCCAAAAAATAAAGCGCGACATTACTCATTAGTGATAATTGTCTTTGACATAAATTCTGTGCATGGTTAATTATAGGCTGCACATGGCTTCCTTATAGTTCTTTCATTATAATAATAAAACCGGCCCATGTACTTCAAATTTAATAACGAGTATCATATAATTTAATAATGATGATAAAAAAATTGGTAAAACGCCGAAAAATTACAAAATTTTATTAAATTCTGGTCAATTCTATGATTTTAAAAAATTAATCAATTCAAATTATAATTTTATATTTTCCTAACTGTCTCATTTATTTATATTTGGAGAATATTGTGTATGATTTGAAGCTGGAATCCATGATTTTGATTTTTTCAAATTTGCATCATTTACAAAAGCCATAAATTTTAGTATGAAAAATTCTAGATATAAGGTTAGGGGTGGGTAGGGACGGTATACCTTACCGAAACCACCATATCGTATACCTTACCGTAAATACGGTATGCGAAAAAGCCATACCTTTACCTTACCAAAGTTTTCGGTATACCTTATTTTCGGTATGACAAATTTCCATACTGATACCGTACCTCATTTTCGGTATACCGTACCGAAATTCGGTATACCTTACTTTTGCGGTATACCTGACTTTCAACATCAATTAAAATAGTAGAAAATTAGAGTTTTTAGAATATTATTTATATTTTATAATTTTAAAAACAAATTAAATATAATTTATTCATAATTATATTTATATTTCACAATAGATTTTATAATTTAAAAATATATAAAATATATTTTATATGTAATTGTGTTTATATTTTTGTGGTTTATACCTTAGTTTACGGTATATACCATAATTTACGGTATATATCGAATTTCGGTATGCAGCGGTATACCTCGGTATTTGAAAATTCATACTGTTACCTTACCGGAATCTTTCGGTAAGGTATCATACCATACCGAAAGTTACGGTATACCAAAAATTCGGCATTTTCGATATTTTTTCGATACGATAAGGCCGGTGTTTCGGTATTTTGGTATTTTTCCTCAGCCCTATATAAGGTTAGGCTAACATGATTTGGCTTCCCTCAAATCTAAACTAATAGAAAAATTGAGAAAAAATGTCAAATTTTACTCATTTTTCTCTTTCTGTCTCGAATACTTCTTCTCTTTCTCTTTTATACTTTACTCGTTTTTCTCTTTGTGCCTCCTACTTTACTTATTTTTTTTCTCATTTCTTCTCTTACTTTACCAATTTCTCGTTAAAATCTGTATTGTACATCCATAAGGCCTTTTTTGGTGGATGAATTATTTAATCTCATCCTGATGGTCTCCTTTGAATTTATATGATTTAATTTGATATAAATTTTTATTTATTTCATTTGTACGTGCCAAGTTTTATGATATAGTGTAAGAATTAATGAACGAATAGATATAATTTATCTCACTCTCCTCTATAATTTTTTTCTCTTTTTCTTATTTGTCATTCCTAAACCCCTCATTTAATTAACCATGTTTATTTAAATTTCTTTAATAGTAGATGTTTTATATATTTTCTATATTGTCAATTGCACACATATTATAGTACTGTAGTTTCTTTTTTCAACAATGAGAACATAGTTAATAATACTCAGAAAATTGATAATCGTTTTATTTTCTTACTACAAATATATGCATATCCTACCATTTTAGTCATAACATAATAGATTCTCATTATCTGTTTCTTTTGGATTGAGCTTGCTCTATAAAGCATAGACATCCATAAGACATTTATATACATTGAATACATCATGAATCTTTTACAATAAACGAACGAGCTTTTTCAATACTATTGCTCAAAACCAATTATTCTTGATTCACAACCAATGAAGACTAGCCATGATGCATGTGCTATGTATAACAATAGCTAACATTGTTATGGAATTAATTATCCATTAATCATATATGAATATAAAAAACAACAAAATATAATAACAATAGCTAACATTGATCATGGACTTGTTATGTTCCAAAGAAAAGCTGCTAAAAGAAAAGAGTTGTGTAGTGTGGGGACATAAATTTCTCTTCTTTGACCAAAAAATGGCTTTACCCCATGTGCATGTGCTATGTATACTCCCCAATCATCATTATATAATTCCTAATGTAATTACATGTGGCATTGATAAAAAATATAAATAATACTCTATAAGAAAATAAAATAAATAAAATAGAGTATTAAGATCATATTCTTACACATTATTTATTTCGAGCATACTTGTGGTTTTTAATACTTAAGTAATATAATGTTTTAAATGAAAATTACCAATGGGAGTACTAAGTAATTAAAATTCAATCCATCAATGATTGTGGCATACTAAAATCCAACTGCCGTGTTTGTCCACATTGTATACTGCATTTTTTTCGTATACAAAATAATTTTGGTGGAATTATTCGATGTTCACATGATTTTAAGTAAAGACAAAATTTTGATATAAGTATTAACTCTTCTGTAGACTACTTAAAATGAAAGTGATTAAATTAAACTTAAGTAAATTGGTATTAATTCGTTTTAGTTGCGTAATTTCTGTCTGTCCATATGTTAACGCAGCTTCACGTACAGGCAAGTGGAATATAATTAAATTTCAATCCCAGAAAGTAAGTACACAAATTATTTCCCGACATATATGAAATCATTGTATATTTCGATGTAATGAATTACAAAATAAGGAAATTATTATTAATAATATTACAAGTACTTTTTTATAGGCAAATAAATAAACTTAGATCACGCCACAGTGGACTATAACTCGAAATTTTTGGTCTCGGATATCAACCACTATACTATTAGCCAACTCACGCACAATTATTACAATTACTCAATCACGTGATTGGTAGTAAAAAAAATTTAACAAGTAATTTTTAAACTTTAAGAAGAAGGAAATAAGAGCAAAAGCTGTATAAAAAAGACCAAAGAAGGAAAGTGAATAATAAAGCACGAGAATTTAAAATTTCAAACTCATAAAGTCTGAAAAAGCTATGATTATAAAGTGGCTAAAATAATAATTTTATCACCGTTATTAAATAATCGTACACAGAGTCATATGTATTTGCATGGTAAAATTGGACTACATTATTAATTAGTAGATCTATAAACAGTGAAAATGGAGCTGTCATTTACTCTTTCTAACTTAATACTGTACTACATAGATAAATAAATAAAGAATGTGAGGTAGAAATTTGTAGTAGTTGATGTGATAATAGTTAATTTAATACACCTATCTAAATAGGCTGATGATTGAATGGTCGAAATTCTGTTGAAATTTATGCAAAATGACAACTATAATTTATTGTGGTCACATGACAATGTGTAAAACACTCATTGGCCCATTCCAGATTTAAATTTCATTATATATATCAGGAGTTTGTATGAATTTCCACCCTCGCCATGGTCTGAATATTAAATAAAATGATAAAATTTAATTTTTTCATCAGAAATTTAAGAAAACATTTGATCAAAGATTTATGCTAATCCACGATTAAATAAACTATGATACTAGTATATTAATAATCTAATAAAAACTCTACTAAACCATTCGGCTGTCCAATTTTTTTTATATAATTCTACACATGATAGAATGCGATGGGTTTTCTACTTGAACGGGCCTTACTCTTGCACAAGCTCAAAATATGGCCCATTGGATCATTTAATAGACTGGCCCAAGCCTTTTCTAGTGCATATTAATATTTCCCCTTCAAAGTGACATCTACATGTATACTTTCTCTGTGAGACAATTCGATAGTAACGTAGATTGTAAATACGCAATTAGTAAAATAGTAAAAAGATAAAAAAAAAAAAGTTTATTTAGATTATTGTTGCTGGAGAATAAGGTTCTTATTAAATACTCCCTTCGTTTTGCGATAGTGGATGCGTTTCTTTTAGACACACAATTTAAAGAAAGAATTGAATTAAGTGAGTTAAGTACATGTAAGAATCGAGTCCACATTCAGTCCAAAATTTAAAGATAGAGTGCAGAAGAGAAGAGATAGAAGCAAAAGGAAACTAGCTATTAGAGTTGGTTAGTTAGTTAGGAAATAGCCGTTGGAGGCTCTTGATTCTTGTTTCTTGTTGTGATTCTGTTAGTGGCAGTTACCACTATTGTATCAGATACAAGTAGCTCGATTACTTGTATTTTGTAGAGTAAGAAATCAGTCAATAAAGAGAATCACTTTCTCCAGAAATCCTCTCTTCTTTTCATCATAATTTTGTGTGTGTTCTCTGTGTGTGTGAGTGTTCATATTGTGAGTGTGTGAGACAATCAAAGAATGTAAATCTTACTTGTGTAACAGTAAATGAAGAATAAAAAGAAGGAAATTAAAAAGATAGAGAAAATAAAGTAAGAGAGAAGAAATGTGTTTACTTTTTACTAAAAATGGGAAATGACTTCACCACTATGCAACGTACCGAAATAACAAAATAACTCCACTAATAGAGGGAGTAGAATCTTTCCATGAATGGATGTTGACAAATACTTCCTTCGTGCACAAAAAATAGTCTCATTTGTGGACGGCACGAATTTATCGATGAATTGGTAAAATAAGAGAGGGAGAGAAAAATTAGATCAAGTAATAGAGAGGAGAAAAAGTGAGTAAAATATGAGAGAAAGTTTAACTCCCTCCGTCCCACTTTAGAAGTCCCGGTTGAGTTCGGCACGGGTTTTAAGAAATATAAAGGAAAGTTGGTGAAAAAAGATAGTGGAATGTGAGTATATTAGTTTTATAATAAAATGTGAGTGGAAAAAGGTGAGTGGAATGTGGAGTCTATTACCAATTATGGAATATTCCAACAGGGACTCCTAAAGTGAGACACCCAAAAGTAGTAAACCGGGACTCCTAAAATGGAATTGAGGGAGTAATTTTTATAATATGATTTTTTTGTAGACACCCACCCCAAAATAGTAAAATATGACTATTTTTCATGGACAAGGAGAGTTCATCTTCTATGAGACTAATGAAAGTGAAGATAATAGTACTATATCTATTTTTATGGAACGTGGGTGGTATTATAAATGGTTAATTGCCAATCACAAAGTTTGAATAAATTTTGATTTATTCCATATCTTTCCATATTTGAATGACAATCATGATAAATGTCCCATTTGATCAAATTTATGCTATCTTCTAGTTTCTTAAAGGTTAAAATTACATCTTTTAGTAGTTTACATCGTCACAATAATACACATTTAAGTCACCGTAACAATGCCAAAATTTTACACGTATAGCATCGAATTTTACTCCAAAAATTTATCATGGAATCACTGAGAAAATTTTGAGACTTCATAATTTATTATATTCAAATTTTAAAATGTGCAAATTCAATTAGAAGTTGATCAAGTGATTTTATAAACAATCAACCGTTTTATAAAAAACATTTATATGCTGGCTATATATTTTATTAGAGTATATGTGCATACTACTATTCTAGATTAGGTTAGACTATTATTATTATTATTATTATTATTATTATTATTATTATTATTATTATTATTATTATTATTATTATATTCATAACTTTAGTGTTTGAAGAAGGCAAAACACATCCTTAAATCCTTGTACTTTGATTGTTTATTTCAATAGATCCTTATACAATTTTTTTGTTTTAATAAGTCCTTGTACTTTTATATTTGATATATTCAAATCCTTATTTAACGAAACCGTTAACTTTTCCGTTATAAAATGACACATCATATATTAATTATTTAAAATATTCCACCTAATATCCAAAAATATAACATAACATAAAGAAAGAGGTAAAACAAGAGGAGTAGCACGCCGGCCTAGTGGTTAGAAGGAGCGGAGTTCACGGCGTCGCGGACTCTCCGAGCTGCTGACGCTAGGTATCCGATTAAACTCGACCGGCGGCGGTGGCGGAGGCATTAATTGACGGATGATTTTCTTGGCGGAGTGAAAGGCGAGGGGTTTTGGGGGTCGAGGCGATGGAGGAGGCACCAGTTGACGATCGTGGATCTGAGGGCGAGATTGGGGATGATGGTGGAGAAATCTGTGGCGGTGCCGGTGAGAGTAGAGTGGAAGGAGAAGGAGACGCAGCTGCGCTCGAATGTGTGGCCGGAGGAGACGATTACAGGATCCGCCATGAGAGCGCCGGAGAGAGGGCAGAGGAACTCGGCCGGAATTTGGACCTGCTTGAGCGCAGCGATGAGGAGGATTTGTGGTAGGAGATTTTCCAGCGCTGCTTGCCGCTCCCCATTGCTACAAAAAAATGGCGCTAACGGAGTGGGAGATTAATGCAGAGAGAGATTGAGGGAGATGGATGAAAAAGTGATCGAATTATTGTTTTACCACTTTTTTTTTTTATATTTTCCAACTAGGATATTAGGTGGAATATTTTAAATAATTATGATATGTCATATTTTTAACGGAAAAGTTAACGGTTCCGTTAAATAAGATTTGAATATATCAAATATAAAAGTACAAGGACTTATTAAAACAGAAAAATTGTATAAGGATCTACTGAAATAAACAATCAAAGTACAAGGACTTAAGGATGTGTTTTGCCTTTGAAGAACTACTATAAGTATATAATGATATGATTATAGTTTGTCTCTGCAATGACACACAACCCACATTAGGCTGAACATTTCGAATTAATTAGAGCAAGATTTTATCGAGGGCCCCCATCTTCCTCCTATGGAAAAGTTGGCAACCAATAAGAGAGAGACAAAAACCTGATCAATCAAAGGGACACAAATAAAAGGTGTGGTGAATTGGTGATCTGAGATATTCAACTAGTGGGCACGAATCAAAGTTTCACCTCCAAATCACCAACCCCACATGCTCAAAATTCCAATTTGTGGCTCAACATCTTCTGTTTCAATACATTTCTTCTTCTCTCTCTCCTCATGTCCCACCAACTTGTTTCTTAGTAGTCAATCACTGTTTGTTCCAATTGCTAGCAACTCTCCTACCAAACAATTAAACAAATTTGTCCGGCAATTCATCTGTTTTTGTGTTAGTGGGATACTATTTATCTTCATTCTTGATTTTTTTTTTTTTTTTTTTGTGTGTGTGTGTTGAGAAATTTTAATGGTTGTTGTTTGGTGGGAGTAATGAAGTATGAGGACGCTTTGTGACGTTTGTGAGGGCGCTGCTGCTGTGCTTTTCTGTGCTGCTGATGAGGCTGCTCTTTGTCGTGCCTGCGATGATAAGGCATGCTTGAATCATTTGTGTGTGTGTGTGTTTTGGACGTTTAATGTTGTAAAGGTTGAATCTTTTTTAGGTAGGGTTGCTGAATTTTGAATAATTTGTGCCTCTTTGGTGTTTTCTTGATTTTAATTTGTTGTAAAGATTGAATCTTTTTTAGTTGGGCTTGCTCAAATTTGGATGCAAAGTGCTGTTTTTGTGCTAGCTTTGGATGATTTATGTGTAATTAATGTTTTCTTGACCTAATTTAGACATGAATTTCCCAATTTGATGATGATGATATGTTAGGCCAGGAGAAATTGTTGGTTCATTTCAGATGTTGTGACTATCTGGCTCGATTTTAAAGATTCACACAAGATCCTAGATTTTAAATCGTTTTCCACATGTTAACTTATCCCTATGTTAACAATGTTATTGGATAAGGAGCTGTTTAGTTTCATTGTGTGTCTCTCTATAAATTTAGCAAATTCTTCATTGTGTGTTTGATGTCTTTTTTATTTGGCTGCTCTAATGTAGACATGAATAACCTAGGTTTTACACTCAATTAGGCCAGGAGAAGATTGTTGGTTTATTTTAGTTGTTACTATTTTCCCAGTTAATCAGCTAGCTCGATTTAATGATCTTCAACGAGATCCTCAATTACGTTGTCATATACTAGTATATATTTCTTATACATACATACATATATATGATATAGGAGATTCTTGAAAATTTATGTAGGTTCACATGTGCAACAAGCTTGCTAGTAGGCATGCAAGAGTTGGTCTAGCTAGCCCCAGCGACGTTCCACGCTGTGATATATGTGAAAATGCTCCTGGTATGCATGTGTTCCCCCTTGTACTACGCGTGATGTTTCTTGAAATTCATGCTGAGAGTCTAGCATGTTTTTTCAGCCTTCTTTTACTGTGAAGTGGATGGCAGCTCCCTCTGTTTGCAGTGTGACATGATCGTGCACGTTGGTGGTAAACGAACACATAGGAGATTCCTCTTGCTCAGACAGAGAGTTGAGGTTTGTTTGATCATACTAAAATCTATCTGTGTCGAACGAGTTGCTCTAATTAAATCTTCGTGTTGATGCATAGTTTCCGGGAGATAAGCCTGGTCTGACTGGCGAGCCCGTTGTACAAGGCGTGGACAAGAGAGATAACAACCACAACCACTCGCGGAGATTGATGGATGAAGATGATCAGCAAATTTCTCCTTCTGCAGACTTGGATGCCGGTGCTGCTGATAGAGAAGCTAAGAACGGTGCAGGAATGATTGATTTGAATATGCAGCCTCATCGTCTCCACGGCCACGCTGAAAACAATCAGGCAACCTAACCTAAACCCAAACAAAGAATGGGATTTGACTTGTATTTCAAGAATTGACAGTGAGGATTGATTTCTAAATATGGTTGCTTTGTAGGGGTGATGCTTTGAGAAGGGACTTGCATCGCTTGAGATGGGTTTGCTTTTGGATCACAGGGAAGATGAAGATGCAGCATTGTTTCTCTGAATAGGTTTGTGGAGAATGATATTCTTTGAGCAGTGAGGGTAGTTGTATAGCTAGAAGAATGTGGTCGAGCAACGAGCAACAGCAACGGTTGCTTTTGTTGCTAACTGTGTAGAACTAGCTAGCTAGCTAGCTTTGTTGGGAGCAACTTGCTCTTTGGAAACATGTCAAGTTTGAAAATTGAAACCATGGAGTATGTGTTTTTTGGCATGAGATTTGTGTTTATTGATTGCTGCAACTGTTAAGTTTCTTGCTTTGAGATTTACTAGTTTGTTTCTCTCAAAAATAGCAGAATATAGCCATATATGGGGTGTGGTTGCTAAGGTCTGATGTAGCCTCTTGCCCTGGAATAGGAGGACTTGTTCTGATCGAGGACCCCGTGCTTGACTCGAGGCCTCATCTTTAAGAGTAAAGTTGTATGAAGTCTTTGGCATTTCAAATCGGGCTAATGGCCAAAAGAATAGCAAAGTTTGGTCAAATTCTGATCAATCACACAACTTTAAAAAATGGCTAAGTAAAATATACCATAACTTTGATATTTTCTTAATTGTCCCATAGTCTATATGATTTTGGGGGGAAATTATGTATGTTTTTTGCAAAGGAAAAATATCATGCGAGTGAAACATTTGAAAAAATTAAACAACGTCACTTGATGAATTGTGTCAATTATGTCTTTAATTTTTACATATGTATGCATTATGTTGATAAATTCAGAAATGTAGCATGATAAAAAAATAAAAAAGTTATGATATAATTGGTTATTTTTTAAAAATATTCTATACACAGTAACATATTATCAAGTAAATAACTTGGCCACTAGCATAAAAAGTATGCACATGCTTAGCTTTGTTCATGGTACATGTTATAGGTTTAGATTATAACTTAACATCTAAAATCCTAAATTTAAGATTATATACACAATATACGAGCTTTGCTAGTGTGCCACGTGTAGACATAGTTATCAAAAGTGGTCCCAAGGTAGATGCTTTATTAGTGAGTTCACACCATAGAAAATGCTTACAATATGACAGCCTTTAGATTTATCAATGGGAAATTGGTCAGCAAATTATCAACTTTCAAAGTAGTATTTTCTATAGTATTTAAAAGTGATCTTAAAAATTTACTAATTTTTAGAATTATGTGGATTTCTCGTACTAAAGGTTTTTTTGTCATTCCACGTAACAAAATTTATGCCGAAAATACGAAAGTTCATGTTTTCATACCTAAAAATTTAAAATGTTCAAACTGTGACACAGTTGATTCTTATCTTAGTGTGCACCAATTTGAAGCAAAGAAGCTAAGACGATGAAGTTGGCGATAGCGATTTTAGCTTTGGTTTTGGCGGTTGGCTCTGCCAGCAGCAGCAGCTATTTGACCAAGGAAGAGCACTGGATTAATCAAACTATTGATCACTTCTCTCCCTACGTAACAACCATCTCCCTATCTCTCTCACTTCACCTCAGTTTTTGTTCAACTTCAATACTACTCAATTAGTTTTTTGGCAACATTTGTTACTAAGCTTCTTTCTTTGCAGGATCGCACCCAATTTCCTCAACGCTATTATGAATATCTTGATTATTTCCGGTCTCCTCATGCTCCAATATTTCTTATCATCTGTGGTGAATCTTCTTGCAATGGGATTACTAATGATTATTTAGGGGTAATAATGTGAATCTTCTAAATTGAAGACTCATGAACTTGCCCCGAACTTGTTCTTGTAAATAAACCCAACGAACAAACAAGATAAACCAAGAAATGGAACAAGAAAAATGGATAAAAGGATAGAGGATGGATTAGTGTTATGATTTAGGTGAAGAACAAGAAAGAAATCCCAAAGGCACTTTCACATACAAACACCTAATGGCTCCACAAACTAGCAACACAAGAACTAGCAAGCATACCTTTACAATCAACCTTAGCCCGGCAAAAGATCGAATGCAACCCGAAGGAATTTGATAAGTCTTCAAAAGAAGAAGAAGGTGAGCTCTCAAATATGGAGAAGTTGTCTCTTACAAATATTCAAAAGCTGAGAATGAAAACCCTACAAAAGAGTATTTATACTAAAACAAAAGTAATAGGGAAAATAGTCTTTAAAATCTTAAAAAATGCATTTTCGGGCAAAACGCCCGGCCCGGGCGTTTTGGGGCTTGCCCGGGCGTTTTCTCTGTGGCCGGGCATTTTTGGCAGCTCTGCGCGACTTTCGTCAAACGGCCATAACTTCCTCATTCGAGCTCCGATTGAGGCGTGTAAGGTACTCACGCGAAGCTCTTTTGACGATGAAGATAATGGTGGTCTTAGAACAGCATTTGGACATCATTTTGATAGGCAAATTCTGGTTTGAGTCAGACCATCGAATCCGGCTTGGCTCCTTGTCATATCTCCACCTTCTTTTCGGACCCCAATCAACCCATGGCCCTCGATGTCGTTGCATCCTATGATTGTGAATACCCGGATTCACATCATCCTCTCCTTCTTTGTGAAAGGATTTGTCCTCAAATCCGGTTCTTCGATTATTCTCTAGGACACCCGGATTCACATCATCCCCTCCTTCTTTTGAAGGATTTGTCCTCAAATCCCGATCAAGTTCACCTTGGGAAAGAGGTGATTCAACTTGACCTTGCGTCCATGAGTTCATCACCGGTAAGAAGTTACTCGGTGCATCCACGACTCGAGGCTCACATTCCAATCCTTCCAATTCCTGTCTCAAAATGTCATCCAAGAGAAAAGACAAGTAGTAAGAGTTAGTGAAATAAAGGTCATTCTCCTCACCAAGGGCAAAAATGATAGGGTGGTTTAGAGCCCTCCCATGGGTGATCTTAGAATCTAACAAGCAACCTTTTTTTCTCACATGCTTGTGGTTTTTCTCTCTTGAAAGTGTTGATTCACACTCACCCCCACCACTCTCTCTTGGCTTTTGCATCTCACATTTTTGCCTTTTCTCACGCTCTATTTGCTTTTGAAGCATGCTCTCATTTTCTAGCTTTTGCTCTTTCTCTCGATTCCCTCTCAAGTGCTTATTCCCATTATCAACCTCATGTGGCTTTGGTTCGTTGTCTAGACATGCCATTGAAAGTTGGGCGAGCATTTTCTCCCTGTACGGCCGTGGAAGACTCTTCATCATCATCGGCAACAAAATCCACTCTATGCTTGACATGCTCTTTAACAAAGTGGTTAACATCGCCACACTTATTTTGATACAAGCTCTTTGAAGGAGTGAAGTTAGATGACAACCACGATGAAACCTTCGTGTGATGGCTAGGATGAGATCGGTCCACCTTCTTTGGTGGGATGCTTCTTCGGCTTGTGTCATCACCATAATTTCGAGGGCTTGAGCTCTCCCTTGATTTACTTGAGACTTCCTCCCCTATTAACCACTCATGCACCTTAAGATGACCATGATCATTCATCCTCTTAGAGTTAGACTCTCCATGGAACTTTGGTACTTGTTCCCTTCTACTCCCTCTATCAAGTCCATCATCGTGATACCTTGACTTGTAGTCACTCCTATCATGTCTCTCTCGGTCACTAGGTGCTATGGAATGGTTATGCCTAACTCGATCTCTTATGAGAGATATATTCTCATGGTATGCCGTAAATCCCTCTTGCATAGAATTCATGATTCCCCGCGCATCGCGCATCTCCTTCATGATTGAGGAAAACATCTCTTTGAGGGTGTCGTTGGATGTGGACGCGATGTCGTCCCCATCCTCCCTTCTAGGCGAATTGTGCTTAGAAATCCTCGTACGTGGTGGCATTTTCGGTACCTACAAAGAAGATAAAGAGGACTAGGGACACATCCCTTTTGTTAATAACACAAACAACGCACACACCCAAGAATGGAGACTTTAGTGAGGAGCTCACTTCCCAACCCACAAAGTATGTCCCCAATTCCCCAAACTCACACCCAATGTCTCTCGGAAGGTTTAGAGATTTAGTGGCTAGATACTCTCCCTCACTTGCTCTCGATGATGTAATCCCAATGGTTGCACAAATAGCACAAACAAGATACACAACTAGGCAAGTGAAAACTAGTCCAAGAAGCCACAAGATTAGTGAAAGTAGAGAGCTAAGCCAATGGGACAAATTAACAAATACTTTGTGTGCACAATTTCAACCATCAACAATAGACCAAACAATTGATGAAATTTTGGCCTACAACTTTTAGACAATCAAATTGACATACCCAAGAACGCATATATCAATTTATAGCTAAAGCCCATGGATAGGATTTGAGATCTCTCTTTTTTTTTGACAAATTTCTAACAATTTTCACCCTTTGAGGAATTTATCCTTTTTTTTTTCTTTTTTTTTTTGCTTACAAGAACAAGAACCAATGGCTCTTGATACCAAATAATGTGAATCTTCTAGATTGAAGACTCATGAACTTGCCCCGGACTTGTTCTTGTAAATAAACCCAACGAACAAACAAGATAAACCAAGAAATGGAACAAGAAAAATGGATAAAAGGATAGAGGATGGATTAGTGTTATGATTTAGGTGAAGAACAAGAAAGAAATCCCAAAGGCACTTTCACATACAAACACCTAATGGCTCCACAAACTAGCAACACAAGAACTAGCAAGCATACCTTTACAATCAACCTTAGCTCGGCAAAAGATCGAATGCAACCCGAAGGAATTTGATAAGTCTTCAAAAGATGAAGAAGGTGAGCTCTCAAATATGGAGAAGTTGTCTCTTACAAATATTCAAAAGCTGAGAATGAAAATCCTACAAAAGAGTATTTATACTAAAACAAAAGTAATAGGGAAAATAGTCTTTAAAATCTTAAAAAATGCATTTTCGGGCAAAACGCCCGGCCCGGGCGTTTTGGGGCTTGCCCGGGCGTTTTCTCTGTGGCCGGGCATTTTTGGCAGCTCTGCGCGACTTTCGTCAAACGGCCATAACTTCCTCATTCGAGCTCCGATTGAGGCGTGTAAGGTACTCACGCGAAGCTCTTTTGACGATGAAGATAATGGTGGTCTTAGAACAGCATTTGGACATCATTTTGATAGGCAAATTCCGGTTTGAGTCAGACCATCGAATCCGGCTTGGCTCCTTGTCATATCTCCACCTTCTTTTCTTCGGACCCCAATCAACCCATGGCCCTCGATGTCGTTGCATCCTATGATTGTAAATACCCGGATTCACGTCAGGTAAGATTGAAATATATATTTCTCAGCTAAGAATCTGTTTACAACTTTTAACATATGATCAAAAGTGGAAGCTTGATAGGTTCTAGCAAACACGTTTGGAGCAGCTGTGGTTTCTCTTGAGCATCGTTAATACGGGAAGAGCTACCCTTTTGGATCATTCAGCATGGACAATCTGAGATATCTTTCGTCGAAACAAGCGCTCTTTGATTTGGCTGTTTTCAGGCAGTATTATCAGGAATCCTTAAATGCAAAGCTCAACAAATCAACACATAACCCATGGTTTGTCTTTGGCATCTCATACGCGGGAGCCCTAAGTGCGTGGTTCCGCCTCAAGTTCCCGCATCTTACCTGCGGAAGTCTTGCTAGCTCAGCCGTTGTTCTTGCTGTTTACAACTTCACAAAGTTTGATCAGCAGGTCAAGGAAAACTCATTAGATCACTTTAGTATCTGATTTGTTACTTTGCTTTAGAGTTGTATACGTTCCGTTTCTTGATCTGGCGATGTTTTTATGCAGGTTGGTGAATCCGCTGGTCCAGAATGTAAAGCTGTGTTGCAAGAAATTACCAATCTTGTCGAGCAGAGACTTGAATCTGACCAGAAGGAGCTAAAGAAATTATTTAACGCGTCCAAGGTAGAAAAAACATGTTTATCCTTCTTTACTTTTCGGGTCCTATTCCGTTATTGTTGTAAGTTTTGCCAGAAAAGATTTTGTAAGTTTATGACATACTTTGATATTGTTGCAATCTTTATTTTAACTACCTTGTTACATTTTCTGACTGATGTCAAGTTTTATTGGTTTTGTTCTAAGCTTGAGTTATTCTCGGATCGTATTATGGAGTTCAATGATGACTTGATTTGTATTACAGCTATCGGACGATGGCAACTTCTTGTATTTTCTGGCAGATGCAGCAGCCACAGCGGTACGTGAATATACAGCATTGTACAATAGAAACTTTTTGTTTACCAGTTTTAGCATGAATTGCGGTTTTCAGATTCAATATGGTGATCCAGATGAACTGTGCAATCCTCTTACTGAAGCAAAGAAAGCTGGCGAAGATTTAGTGGTAAGCCGTTCTTATTTCTTTAGTAGTACCTACAACTGATTATATTTTCCTAGAAAGCAAGTTTGCGCGGTTGTGGTTTGGTTCTCTTCTTACTCTATCGCAGAAGCACCATTTGTGCTGCTGATATTTTCTTGTTCAGGAAGCATATGCCAAATATGTGAAGGAGTATTACATAGACTATATTGGTGCCGATGTTGAGGCCTACGGGCAACAGCAGTTGAAGAAAGCCAAAATAAGCGATAGCAGTTCTGCTCGGTTGTGGTGGTTCCAAGTGTGTACAGAAGTTGCATATTTTCAAGTTGCACCAGCAAATGATAGCATCCGTTCGTCAAAAGTCGACACTAGGCAAGTCTGCACGTTTTCCTTTTCTTCCCGGTGTTTCATTAACCCAACTACCAAGATGATATAATGAATTAAATCGAGTAGCATTTTTTTTTTTTTTGCAGATACCGTTTGGATCTCTGCAAAAAGGTCTTTGGGAATAATATGCCTGGCCCTGATGTTAACGCGACAAACCTATTTTATGGAGGCAAAGATATTGCTGGTAACATCGTTTAACTGTTTCTCTTATCAAACAAGCTCATCGTGGACTGATTCGTTTTCTTTTTCATCAAATCAGGTTCAAAAATAATCTTCACGAATGGTTCACAAGACCCTTGGCGGCATGCATCTAAACAGACATCTTCACGCGGCAGTGAGTCCAAACACCGTGTTTATCTTACTCTTGTAACTTGATAACTTTTCCACACTCTATACATAATTCTCTCTATTTAAAGTATGCTTTAATAGGAAGATTTGATTCAACAATGTCGGCACTTGGCAGAGTTGTTTCACCATTGTTGTGTGCTTTATCAACACCTTTTCCTCTTCGCTTTTCAGTGCCTGCATACATCATCAAGTGTCACAACTGTGGCCATGGAGCGGACATGCGTGGCTGTCCTCAGTCTCGCTTGGTTCCCAAGGGTATGTTGTGTGGTTTAGGCTCTCGTATTTGGTCGTGCTCGTCAACTGCCATTTCACCTTTTCACACGTTTTTTCACATTCGAAAGTTCTTCCTGTCGTGTTCCGTGTTTCAGGCGATGCAAAGAACTGTTCATCCCCAGACGCGGTCAATAAAGTAAGACAGGATATCGTCACCCATATTTATCAGTGGCTATCGGAATGTCAGTTTTTGGGTGTAAGCGCCATGTAAAATATAGTGTATAAAATGAGAACTTCAGGCCATGTTAATTCTGTATGTATTAGACTTCACTAGTTATGTATAGTTATCTTTTATTGTAAGAGACATTGAAACAGAGAAGAGATAAATAAAGAGCATTCTCGCCTGTTTCATTATTTCTCAGTCCTCAGATTAATTCATACTATAAAAAGAGTTGTTAGTGTCAAACATTTGATGATACTTTTCCCATAGTCTTGATCAAGACATTCACCACACGGCTTAGTAACTGTATCACTTAACGAACAATTTCGTCTTGGCCTCCTCGGACTCGCCCTGTCCAGTGTACTTTCCGAGCTGGGCAAGCGAGTTTGACTTTGCTCTGAGGAGGAGTGCGTCTTGAGCGGCCTTCACGTTCTTAGGCCTTTCCTCTCACGTCTTCAGGCATGTGTGCATATGAGAAGGACACGTGCCACAGGTTTGGGGCCTGGTCATTGCGTTCAAGTTGCGTGTGGCCTCAACCTCGATGATCAAGGACAAACTAGGGTTCTGGTTTTTCTTGGCTCAATTTTCAAAAAAATATATACTCCCTCCGTCCCATAAAAAGAGAAACTCTTTCCATTTTCGTCTATCCCATAAAAAATACTAGCACACTTTTATTTTTGGTTACTTATTTCTCTCATTACTATACTAATTGTACAGTAATACATGTATCATCCTAAAAGTTTCTATTACTATTGGAGGGGGGGGGGGGGGGTTAGAAAGCTCATTGTACCATGATGCCGGGGACAGTCAGTCGGTGGGATTATCTTGAGGAGATTGAGAGTGGCGTCGGCTACCTTCTCCGGTTGGCCTTGTGTTTCCTTTTATTAATGAGGAATAAGTTAATTTTTTATCTGAGTTGCCTTTCATATTCTATTGATTATATTATTTACAAACAAGTGTAGTGAATCCAAGGACTAAGATAACATAAATCACTCAGTTTGTTCCTTATATAAAAGAAACTTCACAATCCACGTACATATCATTCCAATATTCTCCTTATCTTAGCTTACTAATGATATTGGTGTAGTCATAGCACTTCTATGGGGATCACAAAGTTCTTCCTTGATAATTATGATTTTGAAAGAACGATTTCTTTAAGATTGTTATTTCACAATTTTTTAAGAAGATATGAGATTTACATTTCATTAACCTTTTTTTAACTAATTTCTATTTACTTTTTCTAAAATCCATGATGGGTTAAAATGTGACAATTTTTTTTATATGAATATTTTCGATGCTCAAACGTCACCCCCACACATGGAGTGATAACTTTATCATGTGGATTATTGGAAAACAATTTCGACTTATTTCAATAATGATAATTTCCACTAACCAAAATATGAAATAGAATATAATACGTGCATCATTTTCACAACAATAGAACAGTGGTTGTTGTATATATTTGCAATAGTTTCCAAAATACTACTATTTGGCAAAGCTATATAACTAAATACAGGGAAAATAGGAACACACACTGTTTATTATAAATAATTAACAGATGATGTATTTAAAATACTAGATTCATTCTTGATCCGTCACAATCTCACTCTTAGAAAAACGAAAGAGGAAATAAGCAATTAATACCATCTTTCAGAAAGGCAACTATGTTTACACCTGCTAACCATAATATACAAGTTGAATATATGTTCAAATATTGAAAATCATGTACGAAAGTAAGGCACGCCCGATCACCGTTCCACTGTACAGCACCATGTTCCTGCAAAAATGTCACCGCGTGTTTCGACAGTGAGTTGACAAACAGCACCAGCGGCTCACAAAAAGCATTGAAGCGATCAAAGGTTCATATCGGATTGTGTTGATTCAGTCTTAAAGATGCTATTGCAGTTCAATAATAATGAACTGTAATTATTATAATACTGAAATATAAGCACTGAGGAGAAAGCTCACACAATGTACACCTGCTTGACGGAACTCTAAGACTGGAAGAGAGTTACAGTTGCAATGTAACCATTTTTCATGACCTGTTGGAACAAATAGCAGTAGACTCAAGATATGAGTTATGAATGAAACAAATGAGTGTGAAAATGTTGTACCTCGAAGGCAACATTTGGGTATCCATATACAAATGTAGATCCAAAAAGGTTGCTGGTGGACCCTTGTGTTTGGATGGCAGCTCGTCCGCTGTCACCCAGGATTTTCTGCAGAGTGATGTATCTGTTATTCCTTTGAAACTCTAGTGGAAAGACAAAAATACAGAAAGTACTTGATATTGACACTCTGCTAAAAGACTACATGTTTGACATATAGAAGTCGATGTCTAATAACTCAGATAGCAAACACCTTAACTTGCTCCCACTTTGTGCTAGGCGTAATGACACATTTAGAGGTGCTATTCACATCCTGATGAAATGACCCATCATCTGGCATTTTAAAAAAAAATAAAAACAAATGAAAAAAATACTCAGTTTAGAGTCGATAACAAGAGATAATGCAGACTACTTACATCCAGAATTATGTATCACGAAGTTGCACTTCATGTATGAATTGAAATCGGAGTGCCCAGGATAGTTGGTATGCAGAACAAACTTTTTAATTTCATAAGTCTGCAGATCCATCAAAATTGTCATATCAATGAACTCAAGCAGTCAGATTGAATGGTGTTAATGCAAGATATGAGACAAGACCTGTCCATCGAATAAAATGTCCAAGCCACGTGTAAAGTAATTGTAGAAGTAATAACCACAGAGGGTGGTTCTTGGTTTCGGATCAGGCGCAGAATGGATTACCATTTGGTCCACCTATGTAGCTCAAAATCATCAGCCCCATCTTATGAGAACCAGAAAGCCAAAGAAACTACATATTGGCAAATGACCTCATTAACTGGAAAGAGAGACAAGACTATATACTAGGCAATACCTGTTTTTGATGAATCTCACAGGGCTCCCCCAATTCAGACAACACATCCTACATATTAAATAATCATCAACTGATCTTACATGAAAATCAATTTTATTTGTTAATGATAGGAGTAAAGGCCGGAGACAGATGAGCAAGAACATAAACGAAAAAGAGAATGATGAATATAATTAATTGAACTGGAACAGAAAATAATCCTCATGAATGAGGCCAATCCTCACGCAGGAGGCTACGGTCTACAACCATCCAAATTGGTGATCTCTCCAAAGATGTCTAAACTAATAAAAGACTCCCTATTTATAGATACTAAGGTGCTGAAATAAAGGTAACAGAAATTTGAAATTGAAATGCAAGTTTGACCAAGTCTACCGCAATCCTTCAACCCTTGCAACTAAATTACTCACTCAGCTCTTCCCCTAAAATCTCTGGTTCAGTTAGTTGCTGCGATATCTCTTCTATCTAATTAGTTGGCCCAACCACTTCCCTATTTTCACTCCTACAATCCGTATTAATTGCCTCACCTTCAAAACAGCCATGTCCTCAAGGCTCAGTTAAAATTCGAAACACATCACTCTGTCCGGGGAGGTTCAAACTCATGCTTTCGGATAGTTGTCATAGCATTGAACCAGAAAAGATTGTCAACTATATGTAGGAACCTCAGCATGACCAGATAGGAGTTGGCAATCTTTTCTAGTTCAATGCAATGACTACTACCCGAAAGCATGAGTTTGAACCTCCCCCGGACAGAGTGATGTGTTTCGAATTTGAACTGAGCCTTGAGGACAAGGCTGTTTTGAGGGTGAGGCAGTTGATACGGATTGGAGGAGTGAAAATAGGGAAGTGGTTGGGCCAACTAATTAGATAGAGGAGATATCGCAGCAGCCAACTGAACCAGAGATTTTAGGGGAAGAGTTGAGCGAGTAAATCAGTTGCAAGGGTTGAAGGATTGCGGCAGACTTAGTCAAACTTGCATTTCAATTTCAAATTTCTGTTACCTTTATTTCAGCACCTTAGTATCTATAAATAGGGAGTCTTTTATTAGTTTAGACATCTTTGGAGAGATCACCAATTTGGACGGTTGTAGACCGTGGCCTCCTGCGTGAGGATTGGCCTCATTCATCAGGATTATTTTCTGTTCCAGTTCAATTAATTATATTCATCATTCCCTTTTTCGTTTATGTTCTTGCTCATCTGTCTCCGGCCTTTACTCCTATCAGTTAATCATAACTATACCCTGTCGACCAAACAAAATGAAAATTTAGAAATAAAATATGAAAAAAGTTTATATTATAATTAGCAATAACATCATACCTCTGCACTTATTTAAATTAAAGGCATCTCTCAGTTAGCTCAATTAACTTAATTTATTGTCAAAGTTCCAGAAATATTAAAAGCTAAAAAAAACATACTGGGGAAAATGCACAGCTTTCATTAAAAGATAAAAGGCATGAACAGGAACATGTATAGTAGCAAATAATAGAGCAGATTCAAACAATAGCAGTATAAGCAAATTCCATGCCTAGTTTCGGTACCTGAGGGGATGCACCAAAAGATATATGCTGACCACCAACTGTAAACCACAATTCTTCCCCTAACTGTTCAACAAAGATGACAGAAAAGGTCAATAATGTGATAAAGTGTGTTACAAATTTCATTTCTAATTGCATGGGAGTGGGACACATGTGGTCCGACACTGGTATTTAAGATGTCAACAATACATAGAAAGATGTGAAAACGAGTGGATTTGTGCAGGACTCGATAGACAATAGCCCTACAGAAAATGCAGGTTTGTGAGTTCAACAAGTACTATCAGCCATAGAATAAAGCAGAAGATGTCAAGCATTAAGGTTCTAGGCACTGTTTGATTTGTTTTTTGTTTTTTTGGGGGTGGGGGGGAAGCATGGCCTATAAAGATAGAAATCACCATAATGATGAATCATAAAGCCACCATCCACTGAATGAAATGATCAGGTTGTGCAAATCCACATTTTCATCCACAGTTGGCTGCTAAGCAATGCTGTATTGTACCATTTGAGTATACCTTTCATGAATACCATATTGAAGTAGCAATCAATTCAAGCGGTCGTAAAACCAATCATTACACAATTTTGGGACAGGAAAAGATGCAGTATATATGGTTTTAGCGGGGACAATACACCAGATGTCACCATGAAGCAACATATATTGTGATAGGAATCGTGGTTTAGTATTTACAAATATTGATTACTGCATTATATTTAATTAGTTATTTTTTTCAGTAAGGAGTCAGTAGTTTTTTAGAGATAGCATTTATCTACTAGAGTTAGAGTTGGAATAGGAGTCTTCATCTGATACGGAATGGCGGGTCTATAAACGGGAAACCGCCAAGTCATGTGGCCAACGAATTTGGAGGGAGTAGAGGAGGAGTAGCAGCGGTCAAAGTGGGGCACAATTCTCTCAGCTAATAGTTAGTTTGTTGCGGATTCTTTATTTGTAATTTGAATTTAGTTTGTTAGTTTGTTGCAGAAATTTCTCATTGTAAGCCTATATATTCAATCTCCACAATGAGAAATTTCAGCAACAAACTAACAAACTAAATTCAAATTACAAATAAAGAATCTGCAATAAACTAACTATCAGCTGAGAGAATTGTGCCCCACTTTGACCGCTGCTACTCCTCCTCTACTTCCTCCAAATTCGTTGGCCACATGACTTGGCGGTTTCCCCGTTTGTAGACCCGCCATTCCGTATCATCATCTGTGTAGGAGTCAGCAGTTATTACAAATAGCTCCTCAACGGAACTTACGGAAGAGCACCGGCTGGGGGATATTGGTTTAGGGACTGTATTTACCATAAGCCTAGTTAGAATACTGCTTTAAGTTCACTCTCTATTCTTTTTTATGTTCAGTTTTCAGTCTAGTTTTTCTTTTATTCCTTTGTTTCTCCATCCTCTTGCCTTTACTCTATCATATTGTCTATAGTTAACACCCTCATGACCTCACCTATGCTCCTATAATGTAAATAGCAACCATATACTAGTTTGAATATTTTAAGCAAGCCCAATTAAATCACTTTCAGGAGCAATAATTTTTCACACATAATAACTAAAAACTAAAAAGTATGGTTATAATTTTTCCACTTTAAATAAAATGAAAGGAAATATATCACCTTCACTGCAACTTCTTCCATGTAGAGGCTGCCAGCTGCTAATGGAGGAACGCATGCCTTCATCATTGAAGATCCTACACCAACCTTACGGTCTGTGGACGAATCATAAACAGAGATACGACAAGCAACTGGGGTTGTTCCGTCGGGAAATTCCAGCGGAACCTCAGCTGTTAAAGACGAAGCAAATGTGCACTAAGATCCATGAAATAAGAAAAAATTATAATATAGAAATAGGATTAACAATAACCTTCACGGTCATGACAGAACTGTGCATACTGTGAGGGCACCGGAAACACAAAGGATAATCCCTACAAAATGCAGTCATCAAAGACTGCCTTGTCATAGTAATATGTGTTGAGCTAACTTACAGGGTAAAATAGAGTGTACACGCCCAGGTCTTTATCATAAATTCCAGGATATGTTGGCCCGAAAAGAGCATATACGGCCACAAAAGTAGCTAGCGTAGACGCTCCCCTACAAGTGAAAACATGTCCCAGTCAGAACTGCAAAAACAGACAATAAAAGTTCAAAATTGGAAGCACACAAACATACCCAATCAATGAAGTGGCATACCGCACTCGAAGCCGCTTGAAATCAAAGATTTCAATAAGACGGAGGCGCTGGAATAGAGGAAATGCGGAAATAAGGATATGACAGTAGCGGACATATTTTTCAAGTAAACATTTATTCACATACCATCTTTAACGAGAAAATACCTGAGACCAAGGATCAAACCTTAGATGAAACCCATGGTCAGGGAAGCTAATAACAATGTCAAATTTCATTGGTTCCTGCACACAAAATAGAAAATAATACAAGTACATGAATAGCTTTCAAGTAAATCGTAGCTTTCTAAATTACTTACTATATATCTCATCGAGCTTGTACGGTAATATCATCCTCCTTACAGTTAGGAACTTTTAAACAATTACACACCAGCAGAAATATCAAGAGTCAAGATATGGATACACTTAACAATGCTACTTACTGCATTATATATAAAAACCTAGAGAGTGCATGCTAACAGCAAACAAAAGGACCACCATAATAACAAACTGCATCTATAATTGGCATAACCAGAAACATAAATTTATACAAAAAACCAAGGAAGACAAACCTCATCATAGGACTTGACATGAACAACATCGTAGATGTTAGGCTGCTGCTGTATCTGAGTAAAAGCTTCTGAGATCGGCATACCTATAAAATCATAAAATCAAATAGAATCTCATAAATACGTCACCTTCAACCCAATTAGCAATAATCTGTGATGACAAATCACCCCATAACCATCAATCAAAGGAACCCCAGGGTGGAAAAACAAACCCCAGTCGTTAACACAAATGCTACACATGTACTGGCGCTTACCGAGAGAGAAGGGGCCGAGTCCGCGGCCGGGCCGGAGAGTGAGGATGGTGGAAGCCATTGCAGTGCTCTCACACCTTGGCCTGTTTCTCTGCATATTCTTCCCCCTTTAATCTAAAATTGATGAATTGAATTCCGCGAATTTAGCATTTACTTAAACTAGTAGTATGAGGAACAAGGAATCTGTCGGCGATATGTTTAACAATCAACAGATATGCTTCTAAATCCCCAAAAATTCGCCATGTATCAAAAAATCTACAAGTAGACCTATTTTAAGCAAATCTTAAAATTGAATTAATACACTATTAGATCAGGTGGTTTATTAAAAAAAAAAAAGTATCCAATTCACCATCATTGTAAACAGAGAAACAAATCTGTCTGTATATGTGGCCGAAAATTAGAACTCTGTGATTCATGATCGGGAGCGGGAGAGAATGGGGGAAGTGATGGAAGAAATGGAGATGAGATGGAGTTGGGGAAGACGATTTCCCTCTACTCCCATAATTTGAAAAATGTCATACTCCCTCCGTTTCCGCGGCAACGGAGATGTTTATTTTCAGCACTTTAGAAAATATTATGTTAAGTGATAACTAAATGAAAAATAAAAGAGAAATGAAAAAAAAATTAAAAAACAAAGAGAAAATAAAATAAAAGAGAGTAAAGTGAATAAATAATTCTATTATTATAAAACATACCATAATCTATAAAAATGGCAAAATAATTTCATTATATAAGTGTATACTCCTTCCACTAGGGGAGTGATCAATTGCTAACTCATCATTTAATTGCTAACTACAACTAATTTAAGGTTATAGGATTTTAGAAAACGTATGATCTATAATTTGCCACGTGTAATTTTCGTTTTTATTAATAAAATAAAAAAAAGATTAAAAAAAACGCCAAATTAGGGTTTTAGATGAAAATGTCAATATAGTGTTTCGAAAATATCAACACAATGCTTTGAGAATGTCAACACGATGCTTTAAGAATGTTAACCCATTGCTTATATTGACATTCTACATGTATTATATTGACATATTTTATATAGTATGTTGACATTTCTGCTTTACGAAAAATTGAAAAAATTTCGATTTTTTTTTCAAATTTTGACGTCGGAACATATGCATATATGATATCGTTGGAATCCTTATAAAATATCTTTAATTTGATATATGTTATATGAATTTAAAGTTTTGGGATTTCTTTAAAAAGTTAGTTATAACTAAACATGTAGTTAATTGACATTAATACCCCTATTGATATTTTATGGAATTAATCATATGGCTTTATTGACGTTTTTTATTGATCGTATTGATATTTCTTGGTTGATGATCTAGGCCCTTAATTTGAATATCCAATGGCTATTATTTAGTTGTAGTTAGCAATTAGGTATTGAGTTAGCAATATAACACTCTCCCCTTCCATTATCGAGTACTTCACTAATTTCTTTTATGGTGTCATGCTTATCAATGTAGTATTTGTGATAATAAATTTTGCATTTCATTAACTTACTTTACTCATATTTTATTTAATTTTTTTTCACTTATTTTTTTTATCCTCCTTCATTTCTTAAAAATAGAAATCCTGTTCTTTTTGGCCGGACTTCTAAAATATAAAAACCTTTTTTTCTAAGAAAAATTTTTCCTCTCTACAAACATATTTTTTTTTATATCTTTTTATACCAGACTAACTTTCCATTAAAATTTATATTATTTTAAAAAATTTTATTTTTAAGAGATGTACTAGGATCATCACTCCAACACTATCTGATCGTCAACTATAACATTCATTAAATGTTATCCATTTTAAAAGGACCTCAAATTTGTTGTTAGAGTGGGAAAGTGTAGAAAAGGGGAGAACATTTTATTCAAACTAAGAAAATGAAGTAGAAAAAAGTAAACTAGAAAAGCCACATATATAAACCTTTGACACCTTTATTTTCCCGGCCCCACAAACGTGACGCGCGGCCGTGCATTGACTATGCTCCGTTTGATCATACACTTGTTGGGTGGAGGGTGGGGGATGGATAGGGAGAGGAAGAGGGGGCTACGCTACTCTATTTCTACTAATTTAATCATTTTCATTTTTCCAAGTTTGGTTTTAACAGCTCCAAAAAGCAAAACATTCATTCCACCCAACCTCCATCTTCAATTTGGTTTCAAATTTAATTATTTTTTTGCTTTTCTGGAACTTGATTGAATTTCATGAGAATTGATACTCATCTCGGGTGGATTGGTTGCTGGAGGAGTTGAGATTTTCTAGGGTTTTGGCTATGGAGAATATAGAGACACTGTTAGCTGCCGTCGCTCAGACCACGGGCTTCGGCGATGAGGACCCGGTGGTTTCTACTCCATCGGTTGTGCATCCTTCACCGGCGGTGGTAGTTCCAGATCTGACTGCTGCTGCTCCGGTTGTCTGTGAGAAGCGTAAGCGAGGACGGCCGCCGAAAGGGCAGCTCACGGCGAAGCCTCCACCGATTAAGAAGGTGAAAGTTGAAGTTGAAGATGAAGATGAGGATGTTTGCTTTATTTGCTTTGATGGAGGCTCTCTGGTACTCTGTGATCGAAAGTGAGTTTGTAGATGATGAGGATTAATTGCTAATTATAATTGCTGTCATCACTTTCTCATCTAGTAGACCAAGTTTTTGTAGAATGTGTGGTTGATTCCGTTGCGTCTCTGTCCCTCCATGTTTTCATATGGCAGATTAATTGTTTGTTGAATGTGTTTATGTTAGTAGAATAAGTAGTGGAGTAGTAATATAGATCCAATTTTGGGATATAATGAGTTTATGTTGTTTTCTTTAGGGGTTGTCCGAAGGCGTACCATCCAGCTTGTATCAAACGCGATGAAGCCTTTTTCAAATCAAAAGCTAAATGGAACTGCGGTAAGTCGCCTTTATTAGTTTCATTTGAAGAACTAAGAATTTCTATATACCTCTAATGTTCTGTACTGCTAACTAATTATACAATTATAACTTTTAGTTGGTCTGTGGTGTTGTGCGATTGACTGAAAAACCCTATGAACTTGCAATGACATTACATGTATGTGGCATGCATTTCTTACACGTTGAAGCCTATTTACTTTTTTGCAACATTGCATATTTTCCTCAAATTTCGCACCCCTCTCCTATTGTAATGCACACTGTTTTCCTATTTTCTGTTTTCATTCCATAAGTCTGTGTTGCTTATCTACATTGCTATGCTGCTATTTCTCACAGGGTGGCACATATGTAGTGGATGCAAGAAGACTTCGCATTATATGTGCTACACTTGCACCTATTCGTGGTGCAAGGGATGCACTAAAGATGCGGATTTCGTGAGTGTGAGAGGAAACATGGGGTTTTGCCCAACATGCATGAAAACTATCATGATGATTGAAAATAAAGACCATGCAACCAATGATTCGGTATGTTGATTTTTCTTTTGCATTTATTAAATTCTAAAAATTGTTTGGCCGAATTGTAGGTTTATTGAGTAAGTTTGTTGATGAGATTTACTTCACAGTGAGGAAGGCTTAATTATTCATTATTTTGGCATCATCGTAGATCTCTCCCTCTGTTATAAACTGATTATGATAATGAGTACTTTCGTTTTGTTCCTAGAAATCTTTTGTGGATTTTTATGTTCCAGCTTAAAAACGGACAAATGAGGAAAGTTAGCGATATTGAGGACTTCAAATTACACATAGATAGTTGTATTTAAGGTCTGCCATTTGGGGCAACATTACTTGTTGAGTCAATACTCCCGTAACATGTCTGAAAGAAGTCTTCAGATTACCGATATAAATAACTTTCTCATGATGTGAACTTATAATCTTAGAATAAAATGGAAGTTGTACCCTGGTGCGATAATTTAATTCTATCCATACTTGTACGATATGTGTTCATTCTACTGGGCTTATCTTGTGCAGATTCAAGTAGATTTTGACGACAAACTTAGCTGGGAGTATCTCTTCAAGATGTATTGGGTAGCCTTAAAAGAGAAATTATCTTTTACACTGAGTGAGCTCACTCAAGCCAAAAGCCCCTGGAAAGGTGTGGCTGCAGTGACGCGTAACCCGCGGTTAAATAATGCAGTCCCCTCTTCAGTTGGCGCAGGCGTTTCTATATCATATAGTGGTACTGGACATTTCGAGTTGAATAAGCCCCGCATCGAGATGAATTTGGTACAAAATGATGGGTTACAAACATCACTTTTGAGTAACGGCAACCATGTCAAAAAATTAAACAATGACACTGGAGAACATGGCCCAACTTACAGCAAAGAGACTGTGAAACCGAAAGTAGAGCCAGACATTAAGGAAGTTGTTTATGAGCCATGCATTAAAAAAGATCTAGATGATCCGTGCAGCGTCAAAAATACTAACAAACCGTGCATCAGCAAGAACACAAGTAGCATAGAGAAAGACAAGCTGGCGGTTGACAGTACTGAATGGGCATCTAAAGACCTCTTGGGTTTTGTTAAACACATGAAGAACGGCGACACATCTGCTTTGTCACAGTTTGATGTTCAAACACTATTGGTTGAATATGTGAAGAGAAACAATCTCTGGGACCCACATCAGAAGAGTCAAATTGTATGTGATCAAAGGCTCAAAAATATATTTGGAAAGCCATATGTTGATCAAACTGAAATGCTGAAGCTCCTTGACTTTCATTTTGTTGTAAAGGAAGATACCCAGAAAAATCGGTTCTTTCCTGCTAGAGCTGTTAGATCTGCTGCAAATAATTTGGATGCCAATAGAAAAATAAATGGGTTGCTACTGCCAGTGCCAAGTAACAGTAGAAAGCGGAAAACACGCAAGAAGAATGAAAACAGAGTAGCCCAGCTTGATCTTGATCTGAATGAATATGCTGCAATTGATGTTCATAATATCAATCTGATCTATTTGCGGCGTGATTTGATGGTGACTCTTGCTGAAAATCGTGAGAGTTTCAATGACAAGGTTATTGGATCTATTGCAAGGATCAAAATATCAGCCAATGATCAGAAACCAGAAGTGCATAGGCTTGTCCAAGTTATAGGTATAGTGCATGTACTTTTGCTTTAGCTGTTTCAATTTTCCTTTTTGCACTGCTTGCTAGGACCTTTGTCCTGACAATTATTTTGTCTTCAATATATTGTATTCATAATTCAGGTACTAGCAAGGTGGCCGAGCCCTATAAAATTGGAAACAAGACAGCAGATGTCATGCTTGAAGTTCTAAATTTGGACAGAAGAGAAGTTGTATCTATCGATTCCATTTCAAATGAAGAGTTTACTGAGGTAACAAAGGATATCTTATCAATGAGTTTCTTACAGATCTCTAATGCTTTAGTTTAATTTTAGATATTTCTGGAGGTTATTTTCATTCATGAAATGTTTGTTTTTTTACACACACACTTCAAAAGCTATGCACTGTAAAGATCATTAAACTTATTTATGAACTATATACGGAGTGTTAAAATAGAATACTTTTTTGAAAAATTATAGAAATAGCAGCCTTATGTCTGGACATGTGGTAGAATTGTGATATAGTATAGTATCAGCATATACTTATGTGGACCCCACAAAATTCTGGCCCAAGTTGACTGCACAACCATGAACGCCCGTATCTTTTTTCCTTTATTCAGGACGAATGCAAATGGCTACGTCAGAGCATTAGATGCGGTCTTGTGAAACAATTTACTGTTGTAAGTCCTCATGTTCAATTGCTTCTTAATCTGGCATATAACTGCAACACTATCATACCATTTATCTGTTTTATATTTGCAGGATGAGGTAAAAAAGAAAGCCTCTGCACTTCAATCAGTTAGAGTCAATGATGTGAGTTTGCTGGTTCTTCTTATCTGTGAATTTAAGTTTTGTGATCAGTTACCACGATATTGTTCTTCCAAAGAACCAGTTCTCTTCTTGTGCCCTTTAAAGAAGCAAGAAAAAACACTACATCTGATCCACAGCTTTTAACCTTTTCTTACGGCTAGGTTTTGTGGCTGTTGTTGGTTCTGATTTTGTAATTTTCTGAACACAGTGGCTTGAGGCGGAAATATTGCGGCTAAGTCATCTTAGAGACCAACCTGGCGGGAAGGGGATTAAGAAACAATATCCTTCATCTATTACAACTGCATTTATTATGTAAATGTAATATTATACCTCCTTAAATTATGGTGCAAAAAAATTTAGTTTTCTAGATTCAAATACCAACTTCTGGAAAATCACTGGCGTCTTCCCAATTTAAATCATTAGATGAAATTCTATCATCTGACGACTTCACCGATGTGCTGCACTTTCAATAGTTCTTGGAGCATATTGACTTAGACCTTGGGTGCTTTTTTATTCCACGTTTGTTATAGACAGTTGGCAAAATAAGATTTGAAATAATTTATTCATAATTTGTTGCTTAATAATTGTCATTTTCATATACCTTTTTATGTGTTCCATTAAGTTCCTTGACTCTCTTCACGCTTAGAAAAAATGCCGAGAGATTACTGTTGCTAAAATCACCTGAGGAGCGCCAACGCAGAATTTCTGAAGTTCTAGAGATACATGCTGATCCGACTATGAACCCAAATTATGAATCTGAAGAAGATATCAGAAGTAGTGACCACAGTAAAAAAGGTACATCACATACTCTTCGGATACTGTTTATTTATTTGCTGCACCCCACACGTTATTATATACTTTATTCTCCATTTCCTGGAACTGATTGTGAGTCCATTTTTTTTAATAAAAGATGTGACATTAAGTTGTAGAAAGGTCAACGAAATGCTCGCTCTTCCTCAATATTAATATGCAGAAATTTGCTATGCATCTTATTCAGGCAAAGAGCATTCTGTAGAGATGCAAGATAGAATCACGGAGAAAACAAATGCTAGTGCATCAAATGATTTGGAGAAACACACAAACCAGATTGATATTGGTTGCTCACCTTCTGGTGCTAGGAATGATCAAGCTATGGAAAGGTCTGGGTCGGAGACATCGACTGCAATTGCCTCCGTCGGAAACTCACAGCCTGCTGACAACATAGAAACTGAGAAACTTTGGCATTATCGTGACCCCAATAGTAAGATTCAAGGACCTTTTTCCATGATGCAGCTGCGGAGATGTAATAGTACTGGACTGTTTCCGCATGATATGCGGATATGGACCAATCACGAGCAATATGACTCGTTACTTCTAACTGATGCTTTGGATGGGAAATTGTATGCAGCACCAAATATGTCACATAAAGCCTCTTCAAGTTCAAAGGAAAACAGGCCCACTGGGGGAGTTATCCCGAGCGAGGGTGTAAATGGGACTACTAAAGATGCTAAACAAACTGAAGTTGATGGGTGTAGCAATTCGGATGTTTTGCCTGACACCGCAGCTGGACCTGTGAAAGTAGACGAGTCTAGCTCCTCTGGCTGGCCTCGATGTTGGGATTTGCTTAAAGATGGCAATCCAATTGCTGATGGTGTCCAATTACATGATCTGCTTCCTCCATCAGGCCCTGGGACGAGAGATGAACCTTTGACTGATCGAGTCCGAGAGAGTGATGAATTAAACCTTAGTTCCCAAAATGGAGAAAAGAATGCAGCTAGGCCGACTCAAAATCCTATACCCTGTGAAGGTGAACTTCGAACTAAACATAAAGATGATGACCGAACAGGCCAATCTTCCGAAGGAAATTTGAGATCCCTGAACATCAACTTGAGCTCAACCATCCCTGAACCTGCACCGGTTTTGACTTCTGTATCAACGTCGCTGGTTTCAAGTAAACAGCCTGAGAATATAGATGTCTTGGATCTTCTTAGTCCCACCTCGAAGACTCAAAACCAGCATTCAGTAGATGCAGATATTCCTGCGCATGGCACGAGTTTTCTGGAGCTGCTGAGTCCTGCACCAAGATCCAACAATGAAGATCTGGCAGCTCAGGAAACTGACACGAAGCCTGGGTGTAAAAATCATCCTATACCTAATTCTGACCCAGGCTGGATCGGTGCATCTAATCTAGGGATTGGTGGCATCCAGCTCCCAGATGTAGCTGATGAATGGTGTGGATATTCCCAGACACAGGCTGCAAGACCACCTATGCAGGAATGGGATTCTGCTGCAGGCCCACCTGAAGTCACCGGGGAAAATGCTGATGCCTCTGCACCCGAAGCCCTCCATCTTTCTCATGCTCCTCCGTCCCATACTCCATCGAATGGACCTAATTGGCTTGCTATAATGAATGAGCCAATTGAGTTTGTTGCTCTAGGTGAGGATTCAGTGTCTGATCTGTTGGCTGAAGTGGATGCTATGGAATCGCGAGGCGCTCTGCCTTCACCTACTTCAGCCATCAAGTTTGCTCGAGAATTGCTTGAAGATTGTAAAGACGATTGCTTTAGTTCAATTGAGGGTTTTAGCCCAACCCCAGAACCTCGAAAAAGTGATGCATTCAGCTCCACCAGCGATGTACATCTGACATCCCAATCCTCTGCCCCATGTAAACCGAATGGAACATCTCCAGTTGACGCCTTCGATTTTTTCCGAAGGTCGAGCGTGAATTCATCTGCAAGCAGTGAGGGTGAAACAAGCGCTGCAGTTCATTCTGGGGATCCCGGTTCGGAATTCCACCACTCTCCTGCACCGAACCAAGAGATGGTCGGTGCTGGTGCTGGACCAGCCATGGCTCCTGGGCTGGGATCCGATGCTACGGATCCCAGTTGGGGACAGATGCCAGGCAACATCAACCTAGTCACAGTGCAAGGTAATGTCAATCTCGTCCTCGGAGGGTCAGCTGCCCAGGGGATGGCGAACCTCCCATGGGGAGCGAACCAGGGCCCCAACTGGGCCAACCCAAACTCGATCCGGAGCCCTAGAAACGGGAATCAGCCATGGGACGGGCAGCGCAAGTTCGGTGGTGATAGGTTCAACTGTCCTAGAGAATGGGGGGGTTATCAAGGTAGTGATCCGGGATTCGGGGGCGGGAGGGGCAGACCGCCGTGGGGCCGTCAGCAGTACAGCAGTGGTGGATATTCGAGGCCTCTTCCAAAGGGGCAGAGGGTGTGCAAATTCTATGAGAGCGGTCGCTGCAAAAAGGGAGCTTTCTGTGATTATCTTCATCCATGATTGTCGTGAGTTTCCATGCACTGTTTTTGGTAACTTCTTGTTGTATAATTAATTGTTAAGAGTAATCTCTCTAGGCCAGATATCTTTTTTGCAAAGTTAATTGTGAGAGTAATCTCCTTATTAACTGTAGATTTGTACTTAGAGCTTCATTTAATAACAATAATATATTATTACTCTAGGATTGAAGCATTTTACTAGCATGTAATCAGTACACATCCAAGTAAATTATGTGTTATGTTTGTATCATGTTTCTGTGTCCCTATATTCTCATTCATCTGTTTTCATTTTTACAAACAATAGGAAATACAAATAAGAAGAGCCAAAATTGATATATTGTTAAAGAAAAGGTTGTCAAGGTGTTTGGTTGACTTGATAGGTTTTCATATAAATTAAAACATGCTTGGTATCCAATAATACGGCTAAATTCTATAAATAGGCCGTTACGGAAAAAAAACGCATTCTTAGAATGCGCAACACCCAGTAATAGAAGCGAAAAAAAAACCTCCTATCGATGGAAGCATTTTTCCAGAATGACCTATTTATAGAATTTAGCCCCAATAATACTACATATTTCTCCCATCTTAAGTTACTTCTACTCCCTTCCCTTCGTCCCACAATAAAAGTCATATTTTGCCATTTCGGCATATTTTATGATGAGTCATATTTCATTTTTACCATAAATGATAAGTAGGTTCCACATTCCACTAACTTTCTTTCCTTATATTTTATTATAAAACTAATATAAAAATGTTGGTTTCATATTTCACTAACTTTTTCAACCTTTTATTCTTTATATTTCTTAAAACTCGTGCTCACATCAAATGTGACTCCTATTGCGGGATGGAGAGAGTATTATACTACCTCCGTCCACAAATAATAGACAAAGTGTGAACGATACGAGTTTTAATGCTTAATTGGTAAAGTAATAGAGAGTGAGAGAAAAGATGGTAAAAGTAGTATCAATGGATTGTGATGTCCAAATTTAGAATGATGTGTATGGTTAGTATTTGTTTAAAAGTCTTCATATTTAGAATTGGCCTAATTTTGATGGACGACCTAAAATGGTAAAATTAGTCTATTTTTTATGGACGGAGGTAGTACATCGTATCAAGTTGGTGATACATGGGTGAATCATATCCCTGCAGACTTGTCAGAAGTGTGGCTTGACTTATGGGACATCATGAGCTGCTTCACCATCTCAACACCATTGCAACATCATTTTTTTATCATTGTTCTTTGATCAAGATCGACATTAAATTCCTGATCTATTTCTTGTCGCAATTCTTTCCACAATTCTTGGTGGAATTTTTGGCGCAATTCTACGCACAATTCCTCTCGCACAGAAGGATCTACGTTGGTTGGGGCTGAGCATTCATTCCTAACGTTCATGCCGAACTACCACCCATGAACATTCTTTTCTTTTTTTTTGCGAGCTTACCTTCAATCCGGTGATGTGTTCGAGAAGACTACCCCTTGTGCATTTGTGTATATTATACCTTGCCCAAGGCAGTGTTGAGAAACATGCTGAAGCGTAGTACGAGTGGCTATCGCTTCGAATACATCGGGAGGCAAAATCCCATACTGACAAGATGAAAACGCATGAAGAAATAAATTGTCATGCGATAGCAATAAAGAACCTGTGACGATGATATTGGACTTTGCGAATGTAGTTGCATCCATGTAAGTTGTAACCCTATTACTCTGGGTTGAACACAATTTCCACTCCATATTGCCTGGTTGCATGCTGATAAGGCTAATTTCATGCATCGGTATGCGCAAAAAAATGTTATAATTTGTTGGGTCTAACACGTTTCCTAAGCCAGGTGTGTGAAGAAAAGCGCTAGATCAAGGAAGTAAGGAAGGAGATGGTCTAGCGAGAGAAAGGAGTGAAAATGAGCAGAATTTACAAAGAAAAGTGGCGTGACAGAGGAGTCTACAGCTGAGGGCAACAAAGTCATTATCAATACCTCGCTGGGCCCACCTAAAATGCCTATATATAGAGAAGAGCATGCAACGCAGAAGAGGGAGTTTTTTAATCTTCTTAGCTCATACATTTACACACACACTTGGGAAAAATTCTGGGATAATCGTGATAGGGGGGGGTACTTTCTAAAGATCTCGAGTTTGGTAACGCCGTCCTAGTGAGGGCGAAGATACAATTGTTTTACTTTCAGCTGTTTTTCTTGCTAGTTTCCACCGTCGAACTTCACTTTTGGGAGTCGACTTTGATGTTGATGATGTTTAACTGCTTATCGCTCATGGATCTGAGTTTAGCTGTTTAATTTCAAGTCATTTTGCTTAGATCTCTCTGCTGTTAGCGTAATTCTTAAAATTGCTATGTCGATCTCTGCTTATTTCGTTATTGAGGTGTTTGATGTGGAATTTGGTGACAGATCTGTGGTTGATTGAGTGTTCGGAGCTTAAATTTGTAAATCTGACGTGATGGAGAATTTCTTCTGTTTGGAGTCCGTGTCGGACGCTTGGATCCGGAGTGGATTTAGCGTCTGAAGTTGGTTTTGGCGTGTGAAAGAAACAGTAGTTGATAGACTTGTTTAATTTCCTTTGTTTTCTATTTCACTTCGTCTAGGTATGCAGATCTGTTAAGTTCTTTGTTATTTATGCTTAGATTTGATTTCAAGTTAGTAGCCCTGTTTTTGATTTGCTTATGTGTTTTCTCAAGAAGTTTTATGCAAATTTGGTTGTAGAAGACGATGTCACTGTCAGTTAGTACGAGAGTTAGTTATTCTGCCACTTTTCAGTCGTACTCTGCTTTTTCTTAGATGTGGTCCCACCGTAGAATTATCTCCTAGGTCTAGCTGTTAGGTTAAGTTTCTTTCTAATATTCCCAAGTCAAGTTAATTTTAATTTTCCTCAACCCAAGAAAATGCGTGGCAGCAGCCAACACCAAAAATACTCCCAAATCCTTGATTACGAGTCTTACGCATCCTTCTCTGTGGGATCGATCCCTACTTCCCTATACTAGGTTTAGTAAAGTAGTTGAGGGTTTTTGAAGCGTGGAAGTACTTGTGTGTCCGACGACCGGGATTCCGCACAACCTACGAGTTCCTAGACCAAGTGATCTAGTGGACTTGCTGGATCTGGGGAACCTGCCTTATTTGAATATCGCAACACTGCACACACACTACACTTGTACTATCACATCCCGAGTTCCTAGAAATGTAAAGGAAAGTTGGTGAAAAAAGATAGTGGAATATGAGTCCTACTTTTTTATATTAATTTTATATTAAAATGTGAGTGGAAAAAGGTTAGTGGAATGTGGGGCCTAATACCATTTATGGAATATTTCAACCGGGACTCCTAAGAGCATCCGCAATGGTGCTTAGGCCAGCCATAGGCCAGCCATTCTCTCCCCTGCCACGTCAGCAACACTAAAAAAACCACCTGCCACGTCAGATTTAGGCCAGCCATAGGCCAGCCGCAATAAAAACAATTCAAAATATACTACATTTACGGAATTAAAATTGCGATATACGGAATTAAATTTACGACACATATACGGGAAAAAGAATCCATTCCATTAAAAAAAAAGTACAAAGATTTAAAAAAAAAAGTACATGATTTTTTTTTTTTAAAAAAGGGCTTCAACACACGAGCCCCGCCACTCTCTACTCCTCATCGCCGTCGCCGTCGTCCTCGTCGTCGCCGCCACCGTCGCCGCCGCCGCTGCCGCCACCCGTGGTATCTGAGCCCACGTCGGAACCCCCCAGCCGTGACCTCGCGATCTCTAAATCAGCACGCATGCTCTCGAGCATCTCGTAAAGAAACCTCTTCTCCGTGGGGTCAGTGGCGTTCTTCCACTCTCGGAAGACCTGTAACATCTGAGCCCACGTTTGGTTACGCGAATGGAGAGTGTACTCGAGTTGGGCGGTTGGGAGGGCGGAGGACTGGACCTCGCGGGGCGATAGGGGGGATCCGCCCCTCGCAGCCCGCTACGCCCGCTTCTGTCCAACCGGGCGGGGGCGACCAGTAAATGAAGGAGGGGATGGAAACTCCTCAGCATCCGGGGGGAGGTCGTAGGATCCGCCGCTGCTGCCGCTGTAGTCGCCGCTATAGTTAAGTCGTTGCTTCTTCGGCCACCCAGCGTCGCACCCCGCCCGGAACTTCTCGGAGTCCTTCAACAACAAGAAGCACTCCCAGAAGGTGAACTCCTTATACTTCCCCTCCAAGGGGAACTGACTCGCGGCGATCCTCCGGGCGTCGTCCTCAGTCTGCCCACTTCTGAGCTGACGGAGGGCGTTGGCGTACAAATTCGCAAAACGGCCCACCGCGGCCCTGGTGCGCTCCCACCCCTTCCGGACCTCCTCGTTGCTGAAGTCCTTCCCGTGCGGGCAGTGGCTCTTATAGGCAGCTCTGATCTTCGCCCACATGTTGACGACCCGCTGGTTGTTCGCAACCAGTGGATCGTCGCACACCTCCAACCACCCCTTGGCCACCCCGGCGTACTCATCCTCCGTCCACTTCCTCCGGCCAGTGGCAGCGGGCTGCGATGACTCGCCGACCGCCTTGCCCTTCCCCTTCCCCCTCGTCTTCTTCTTCGGCGCGGCCGGCGTCGCTGGAACGGGAGTATCATCGTTCCCGAGATCGATCCCCATATCATGCAATGACAGAAGGTCATCGCCAGAGAATTGCGTCTCCACCGGGGTCGACGTGTGAGACGAAGCCGTCAAAAAATCAAGCGAGGGCCGATATACCGCGTCCCCTCCCGGTGACCCCTGCACCCCCCGGCATCCCGGGATGCATACCGTGCGGCATCCCCCCTGCCACATCATCCCCATCATCTGCTGCAGCATCATCTGCTGTTGCATCTGGGGCATACCCCCCCCCCCCCCCCACC